>NC_042495.1:13979816-14010731 GCF_005508785.2 Acyrthosiphon pisum | reverse complement strand
TTATTTGATGATATTATTGTGAAAAAAGTAATTTATTTACCTATTTACGTGGAACCTTGTTTTAAATTTTCAATCCTTATCTATAAAAGTCGAACATTTCATACATTTTTAATTACAGAATCAAATTTAATACATTTTGTCAAAATTTGTACTTTAAATGCTTATAAAAAAAAATTTTGCTTATGTTATTTATAACCTCTACTGTAACATTATGTCAGGAACGTTTTATTAAATTTTCCGTAAGCTGCTCAAAATGAGTCAAAATATTTTGAAAATGTTATCAAGTAGGTATAGGATTTGATAACCTTAACATCTATGATGTAAATTTCAAGTACCCACAGGTATTCGTTTCTGAATTACAGCAAAATAAGAAAATCACTACATAAGAAATCGAGTAAATAATCTTGTAAACATTTGAACTTCAAACATTCATAAAAATTTAATTTGACTTTCAGGTAGACATTTTTTTTTAATAAAGTTAGACAAACTTAAGAGGAATCTTGTATTAAATTTTCAAATCTTAGATTTAAAAAAAGAAATTTTATGGATTCAAAATAATTTTTACGTATTTTGTCAATATTTGAACTTTAAATGCTTATAAAAAAATTGATATATATTTTTAGTATTTTTCAACTGTTATTATAACAATATACTAGGAGCCTTCTATTCAATTTTCAAGCTTTTCGTTTCAACGAATAACATTTTATTGACATTTATACCAAAAAAAACTAACAAAATTGGATTCTATAAATGTCCGTAAACCCCTCAAAACAAGTCAAAATATTTTTTAAATGTTATCGTGTATAGAAAATGCTAATATAAACATTCAATGAAAATACTATTATCTACGGTCATTTGTTTTAAATTTACACCAAAAACCAAAATCAATTTTGTCGAAAACCAATTTTGCGTAAAAATTACAGTTTTTCCTTAATTTTTGTTTTGTTTTTCCTGTGCTTTTGAAAACTATAGAAAATTAAAAATGTTGACCTTCCAAATGCACCGACTAGAGTCACTTTCCCACATCTTTGTAAAATCAATACATTCATTGCTCAGCTCAGAATCTAAAATATAATACATTATTATTATAAAAACCTTAAATTACGTACCATGTGAAATGAATGCATAAAAATTATATTTAATAATATAATAATAAATGATCCGTTGAGTTAATAGTTCAAATGTTTATTTATTGCCGTTTATTGCCCATTGTTACACACACATGACACTTTCTAATATCGTTACGTACTCTTATGATAAATGAACTGCTTTAAAAAAAAGTTAAATTTTTATTTAACTGCATATTTTTTCTAAAATTAAAATGATGACGATTAATACTGTTATTTAAGCATTAAAAATATATTAAATTGTCTCATTTGAAATTAAAACCAAACATTATATAACTGGTCACAATTCTAGATTACCAACAACTAAATATTATATTTAAATTAAAATACTACTCAAATACCTGTTATGGATAAAAAAAAATTTAAATTATAAGCTGAATCTAAACAGACTATTGGTCCCTTGTAGGTCGCATAGGTCGTGAGCATGATAATTGATATGTAATAAGGTATGATTCATTTGACACGTTCACTGATATCGATGTAATTTATTACGGTTTTCAGATGCTTTTTATAAGTAGGTATAGTTAACTGATATTACGACAGTTATGTGAATAGTCAAATACAGTATTCCGTATTTTTTTCGTTAAATTGTATTTATAGCTTTTGATGCTTCATAAAATTATAGTTTAATATTCAGTATTTTTGATAATTATAAATAGGAGTTACCGAAGACATTTATATAGGACTATAGTCTTATATAATCAGGAAGATATAAAATATAGTAATTTATCGATTATTTTTTAATATACACGTGATTATTAGAACTTTTAAGTTATTTAAATTGTGTTTGTTCAAGTTATTCAAAATCTATTACTAATAAAATTTAACTTTAATAAATTAAACACCCAGTATATAATATTATATCTACTAAGTCAGATAACACTTATTATGTATATAACCTTATATAAATATTTAAAAAAAAAGTTATTAGATTTTTTTTATCTTTGCTAAAAAAAATGCTTAGTATAATATCGCAGTTAATATGTTTGTTCCAACTAATTGCTAACTTTGCAATTAATTTCTAGTTGATAGACCTAGAAAGGTGGTAAAGTGCAAGTTACCGCTCCAATGTACAATAGACGTGGAATGGGTCACTGTAATATGGATATTATGTTAAGTGGAATTCAATGATATTATATACATGATTTATACGAAAAATGATTCTGAGCGAAGACGATCTGTCAGCCTATATTACTAAGTATATAATATTATTGCTATTTATTACTACTACACAGTAGGTTGAAATAATTATTTCCAAAAGCATTACATTTGAAAATGTCACTGTGTATATAAAATATAATAACATACTTTAAAAGTTTCAAGTACCTACCCATCATGAACAATATTTTGAAATTACAAAGATATCTGATGTCTTATTGATATTGAGAGGAAAAAAGAAAATGAATTATTCCTGTAATTAGCTAAAAATTTCAAAATATTTTGAAAATGGTCATATCAACATTTAGTGAAAATTTAAAGTATATACAGTTATTCAATTTTGAGTTACATCTAGTGTGCACCCACTTCAGTGTAAGTTTCTATAATAGCAAATTGGATCCTGCAGTTGGTTGTTGGTATGTCAAATTGAAAATTAAAATTCAATTGTAATTGCATTTAAAAAGTGTTGGACTTATGGGTTCCGATCTTCTGTACATTAGATGTCTTGTGGGTCACTGTAATGGATGTGTTAAATTTGATTTCAATGATATTAATCGCGTTATTGCGGAGTTAACGAAATCAAACAGTTTGTTGACCGTTTACAACTGATATATTATAATTTATAACAAATCGCACTGTCAGTACCTACGGTAAGGCCGCACCTAAAAATTTATGATTTTTGTGTTTATAGTGTCTATTAATTCGTAATTTTTTTTCTCTTTTTTTTTGTAATGGCGCCATGCCACCATCTACTGCCTTACATTAATAAAAATTATATTTGCTGAAAATGTGTATTGCATTAAACGCATATCGCATATTATGTTAAATTTCTAAGTACAATTAGGTCGTAAAACAAAGTTTGGCTCGTTTACGCAGTGTTTTATTGGTTAGATTGATTCAGGTTGGAGGTCTGCAGAGATGACTCTACAGAGGGAGGTAATGATTGGAATAGGAGATTAATTAATCTTGATATTTCGGATTTTATTTTTCTGTTCACCATGAATAATTTTACTTTTTCGGCCATATCGAGTACTTCAGTAGCTTTGGACCCAGCATTGTTGTACAGGTCATGTATGTTTAAATTTTTGTTCGAGAAGTTTTCTAGAATATATTATTTGAACGAGATTAAGGTAAGGGAGGAGTCTTTGTTCTGCAAGATAGCCGTCGCTGGCTCGAGAAGGTCATCTAATATTTCAGTGGACCTCGTTGAGGAGTTTGATCTTGATCTCACTTTAATTTTTTTCGTGGTTTGGTTTTTTGAATTTGTGTTTTTAACAGTGGGTACATCCTCACCTAACTCCGGTATATGAGAGGTCAGCGAGGGGGAGTGCCTTGCTGACGGGCATGTGGATTGAGGGGCTGGCCTTTTGAAAATAGCTTAGTGTGCCTGTGGGTCCGACATATCTGCGTTATTTTTGATGTCGTTAGTTATCTGTTGGTTTTTAAGGAAAACGCAAAACCTGTTATTAGATATACCATATAAGTGACGCGGAGATTATGTTGGTTGCGTCAGAAATTTTATTGAGCGCAGTTATGTACTGGATTTGTTTAATTCCGTCTATTGAGTTAATTACGATAGCTTGGTTCATTTTTGGAGTGAGAGAGTTGGCTGTTGTTTCGGCGAAGCTTTTAGTTTGAGAGCTGTTTATTGGGCGATTTGAAGCAGGTTGGTTGTTATTTATACCGTTGGTGGTGGGATTGTCTTGGGTTGAGGAGGTGTTGGGTAAGTGGATTTGAGTTGAATATTTGGACGCTAATATAATAGTTAATGTTATAATTAATAGCTAATGTAATAGTTTATTAGAGATTGAGTTTAAATTTCCCGATGTTTTAGGCATATGGTAGTCATTGCGAATAGACGCAATTGTATATCGAAATTGATTCTAACTAGGTAGACAGCTTATCGCGCTTAATAAAATCATATTAACGATTTCTCGTAGAGCAGAGTAGGAACACTTCTATCGGTAGATAAAAATGCGGTTGCGATAACGTGTTACTCAGTCAGGAATCTAACACGCTCTGTATTCTCTTATTATACGAATTAAAGTTACTTTTATGTTATTACTTGGCAATAAAAACGGTTTAATACTTTTATTTACTAAGGAAAAACGCTGTACTTAAGTTATTTTGCACATTTTCAATGATCCAGCCAAATACAAAAAAAAATATATATAAAATTTTAGATTTTTTATTCAAACGGGATAACTGACAAGAAGTCGTTCAGACTCATTCTCTAACTCAAGCCCAGATTAAGAAATTTGAGGCTCAGGGGCCAAAGTTTTAAATGAGGCCACAGTACGAAAAAAAAATATTAATGAATATAATGTAGTCCGGGATAAAGTGACCAGCCGACGTCATATGAAAGTATACCAAAAATGATAAAGTAATACCCTTTAAAGATTGGGTCTAACTTTTTTATTTTTTAAGTTATGGACAATTAACTATTTTTTATCAAAACCATACATATCGCGCATTTGTTTATATATCTTCAAAAGTTTTCAACATTTTGATGTATTTTTTTTTATTTTAAAGCTATTTAATTGTCCTATCAACATTCCGATATACGCAATTGAACTAGAAATGCGATAATTATTTTTATTAAATTAAAAAAGTAGAAAAATGTTTGCAAAAATTATCATTTTTTAAAGGAAATCGTGTATTATTCCAAATAATTTATTACTTAGTATGGATTTTTCGTTTTTGTATTATTCTACTGAATTCTACTGAACAATGCGTAGAATACCTTGAATGTTTGGTTTTCATAATATATTCCTGTTAATCGTCACAATCTTAGTTTTTCTAGGATTGAGTCGGTTAATTGTTCGTCTATCGTTTAATTTCATACTATTCGGTAAATTTTAGTTGTCATAATACAAAAAACAAAAAACTCATAGTTAATAATAAATTATTTGGAATAATGCACAATTTCCTTTTAAAAACACTAATTTTTGCTAACTTTTTTCTCTTTTTTAAATTTAATAAAAATAATTAGCACATTTCTGATTTAATTGCGTATGTCAGTTGATAGGACAATTAAATAGCTTTAAAATAAAAATAAAATTACGTAAAAATGTTGAAAAGTTTTGAAGATACATAAGCAAATGCGTGATACACATGGTTTTGATAAGAAAAAATTTAATTGCCCATAACTGAAAAAATAAAAAAGTTAAATTCAATCTTTAAAGGGTATTTCTTCATCATTTTTGATATAATTTCATATGATGTTGGCCAGTCACTTCACCCAGGGACACATTGTATAATATTATTTAATATTAGGTACCTGTTATAATAAATATAATATTAAATAAATATTAGGTATATAGCAATAAATAATGGATAATATATCACTTTACTTATAAATTATAATTTACAACCTTTTTTTCCTAGCCAAATAATCATCGATTTTAATTTAATGAGATTTATGCAGTGTTATATTATAGCCTATAACGAAAAAAGTAATGGACAAATCAGAGGCGCCCGTAAATAAATTCTAACTATAGATTCCCGGGGGCCAAGGCCCCCCTGCCCCCCCTTAATCCGGGCTTGCTCTAACTTAATAAAAAAAAAAAGTTTTATCGTTTAACCTGTACCGCTTCGGTGTTGACACTTCGATTTCGTTACTAAATATTAAATAATCTCTCCAGTAAGCATCTGTGCTGAGGATGGAATCTAAGTGTTATATTTTATGAACATCATATTGTCACAAATTTCACTAACGAATGACGAATAATGAAAACACAATGATACAATAGTTGAATAGGAATAGTCAACAATAATACAAATAGAATTTATATTTAAATTATAATATAGACAAGAGTTCTGATTACTGAGTAGGTACAGTCTAACTAGTCAGTAGGCGATAACTGAGAACAGCGGTCAGTGACCACTGAGTACTGAGTAGTGAGAACTGAGAACAATATTAATAACTTCCACCATAATATTGTACAAATTAAAAAATGTTATCATTATGTATAATACGTACACATTAAACTTAATATGTAGCCAGGAAAGTTAATATTTTATATTTGACGGTTTGATAAGAAATACTTATTAATATAAATATTATTATTAATCATCTGATTAGGTAATTTGCTTGAACTTTGTACACAATCGTGAGAAGCGGAAATTAGAAAGGTATGGTTGGGGGCCACGAGGGTATCTAATGAAGACCGTCGTCATACAGTGGCAGGGATAGTCGGTTGTTTTGGTGATTTGCTCTTATAGTTCTTATACTATAACTAACATTATGTTACATAAGCTTACTAACAATGTATTAATTAATATATTGGAATACTTGGTAAAGGTACTAATAATTAATAAATCTTATCGAGCTGTTTGTTTTCCGAGATAAGTGTACAGAAAAATGATTATATAAATTAATTTTTTTAATTTAACTTTATTTATTGAGTAAAAATACTTGAAAATTTAATACATGGCTCCTACTATATTGTTACAATGACATTTGAAAAATATTAAAAATCCTTAGTCACAGTTTTTATTTATAAGCATTTAAAGTTCAAATCTTAATAAAATACGGAAAAATCACGAAAATTAGCAAATTATTTTGAGTTGAGAATTCATACACTTTTTTTTTTAAAATCTAAGATTTGAGAATGTAATACAAGATCCCTCATAATTTTGTCTACCTTTATCAAAAAAAAAATGTCTACAGGCAAATCAAATTACATTTTTATGAGCGTTTGAAATTCATATTTTTACAATATTGGATATTATATATTATATATTATATATTATATTATATTATTACATACTCGATTCCTCATATGTAGCGGTTTTGTTATTTTATTGTTATTCAAAAACGAATAGTTGTAGATACATGAAAATTTTACTGAATGTTTATATTTTTATTTTCTATACACCATAAAATTTTGAAAATATTTTGACTCTTTTTGGGGCTGTTTACGGACATTATGAGTTTTCAATTTTTTTAGTTTTTTTTTCTATAAATATCAATAACATTTTATTTTTTGGGTAAAAAAGCGTGAAAATTTAATGCAAAGCTCCTGATCTATTGTTACAATAGCAGTTGAAAAATATTAAAAATACATAGGCACAATTTTTTGTTATAAGCATTGTAAGTTGAAATTGTTGATAACTTACACAATATTGTTAGATACAAGAAGTTAGTGATTGCAAAACAGTCTTTACAAGTTGTAGATTCATACTAGACAATAGTATGGTAATTGTAGTACAGTTCTATCATTGTTTAATCTTAAATTAAAAATATGAAATTATAATTTACATATTACATATTATATAAAAATAGTTAACTCTATACTTCGACACAAGCTATGCTTACGGAAGGTATATAATTTTTTTTTGTTTTATTCAATTTGTATGTTATTCAATTGTATAAATAAAAAAAAAAATATTATATTAAAAAAAAAAAAAAATAATAATAATAATAATTAACTTTAAAATGTTCGTAATCGAATAACAATTCAAACAAAAACGTTGCAGTTGATGTTAACAGTGATAACAACATGTTTCATGATAAGGAATGAAATAAATTTAAAACTTATAATTTTCATCCATAGAATAATGCGAAATGAGCATTATCGGTTTTGCCCCAGTATCGGTTTTACCCTGTGTAGTTCCCCTATATACTTTTAGAGCATACAATATAAAAACTTGTGTACTATATAGCTATAACAGCTATATTATGTTATATGATACGAAAATATTTATATTTTATTTAAATAACCTCAGTCTTTTTTGAAAAAATTGTTATTTGCCCCGCTCTGCCCCCATGGAAAAAAATTCTATTGTCGTGCCTGGATAAAGATAAATAAAACTGAGCTGAAAAGTATCTAGCTTAAGTAAAGGACAATTCATTTTTATCTATAGATATTTCCCAACAATGCAGCTGTCAAAACTCACAATAACCCGTATACGGGCAAAAAGTTATTCCGTATAGTAGGTATGCACTAGGTCTAGGTGGTATAGTACTGTACCAGTTACAAGATTTGTTCACATTAGGATTTTATAACTTAATCAATAACTTAGTCGATAATTATAGAAAATATGGTATAGATACAGGGGGGTTTAAGGGTTCAAACTACATATAATAGATACCTACATATTACTTAGGGCATCACCGTTTTCGACCAAAAAGGTACTCTTCCTTTTTCGGCAGATTCACTTTTCCACCAAATTTAAAAAAGTTCAATAATAATTAATATTTAATATTGTATACTTTAGATTTTTATGTTATACCTACTTATAGACAATTATTAGATATTTATTATATCAAAGTTGTATAAAAAGATATATAAATAATAATAATAATTATAATAGGTAATATGAAATTATTGTCAATAATTTATTATTAGATAGGTAAATATGTGTATAATAATATATTAAAGAATAAAATAAAATATAATTTTAAAATTATTAAAAGTTTAATTAGAATTAGTAAATAATAAAATTATATATATTATAATTATTACTATATTTTATTTATATATTTTACAAATTTTACAAATATTATACATTACTTAATTATTTAATTTATTATACACATTATTATTATATAAATTAATGACATTAAGCTCAGAGAAATCAAGCAAACAATATTACCATGGCCCAAATCATACGAGATGTCCAGAAGGGACGAGGTTATTTTTGTCCGCCTACGAATAGGTCACACCGGCATGAAACACCGATACCTTATGGCCAAAGAAGACCCACCCTCATGCACTACTTGCAGGAACATTCATTAGGTACACGGTCAAGCACATTTTCCTCGAATGTCGCCAGTTCAATATAATACGCATGATGCATCCAACAGGAGCTACCGGATACCCTGTATGAGTAGGTACTTTTGCCCATTCCCGAGACGTCCAAAAAACTAATTAAATTCATAAACAAAACTGAATTGCGTCATCTTATTCAATAGTATTAGTTACTTAAATAAAAAAATGTACAAATATAATAGTAATTAAGTAACTTATGTAATTTAATATAATGTAATGTAAGAAAAGTACTCAATATATTTCTTCCAATGTAAATTAAAAAAGGTTGGTAAGTGGATGTCTCTCTGCTGTACAGTAGATTACAAGTGGGTCACTGTATAATGGATGGTATTAAATTTGAATTCAATGATATAATATCATTGTATAAGAAAAACGATTCTGAGCAGAGACGGTATGTCAGTCTAGGTATATGACATAATATTATATAATAGTCTATAGTATTTAAAAAAAATTGACCTATGATATGAAATAATTATTCAAATTAAAATTTGATAAATTTTGTCAAAATTCGATCTTTAAATGCTCATAAAAAAAAATTGTGCCTCTGTATTTTTAATATTTTTTAAATGTCATTGTAACAATATAGTAAGAGCCATGTATTAAATTTTAAAGTATTTTTACTCGACAAATAAAGTTTTATTGACATTCATAGAAAAAAAAACAAATAAAATTGGAAACTGAATTATTCAAATAATTTTTTATGAGAGCGAAATATCAACCTATTTATTAAAATTATAATTAATTATATTTATTGATAATTTTTTATAAAATGGAAATTTTTAAATAACTACTTATAATAAAATATATTAATTTTGGCGCAAATGATATGTCATTTTTGTACCTTTGGCCCTTATATCATATAGCCAATTCTGAATCCATGTACCTTCGGTATTATATAGTTACGGCGGGAGACAAAAACTAGTAAATGACGTCATTAACCAAAATTATTTAATTACCTATGTAGCTAAATGCAGTAAAAAAATACATTTTAAACTCAAATGTACATCTTTCACTGTAAACGCGGAAAAAAGCCCCAAAAAAAAAACACACTAAGAAAAACCTAACCTAACCTATACGGCTATACCTAACTATAGGATGCAGTTGTTAAAAAAAAAATATAAAGTTTGAATGGTAATTATTATCTAATAGCTATATATATCTAAATTATATCGCGATTTAAATCCAAACGTACAACTTCAAATTTGACATATATGTAATTTAGCTATCAAAAGATTTATTGAAATTATTTATCAAAATTTGCTCAATTTTTGGACTAATCGTGTTTTTAAGTTTAAAATATTAAGAATTTACATTTTTTGGAATTTTTCTTATATGAAATGATGCTATTTTTATGCTCAATGTATTGGTGAAATCAGAATTTACCTATCTTACTTCATTTTTTTGTTATTGTTAATAAACCACGCAAAATCTAGAATTCAGTTTTACTTGTTTTATTAATAATAACATAAGTTATTGGTTAAGGGTTATTTTTATTTTCATCCTAAATCTAATAAGTGTATAGTGTATATTTTATAAAACCTAATATGTATCTATGTAACAACACAAATCTTATTTTCTTCTCTACCTATAGTATTTGTATAAAAACATCCTTTTTTTAGTTTTCAATTTAAAAAATGATATTGGTCTTTACATTAACTATCTGCCTTCACCACAAGCGCCAGCTTAAAGAAGGTAGATAATTCATGTAAAATATTTAGTGCTTTGTTAATTTGATTTAAAAGAGGGCTATCTCTACCTGTGATATGAAAACTGAAAAAAAAAGTTATAACATTAAAAAACAGCAAAGGGCGAAGAGTTTATATAGTTATTATTTATTTTACCTATTTATATCAATATAGGGTTATTCATCTAGTACCAACATATTAAACATACTTATAAACCATGGTTGTTGTAGTTGTAATTTATAGGTATATATTAGTATATATTTACTTATAAATTTAGTACGGACTATGGTGTTACATGTTAAGCTTTGGTCTTAGTACAAACTACAGATATTTGAGTTCGACCTGTTTATTTGATATACTTGAGAGCATTTGGTCATCAAAAATATTTGGAACAACAAAAATATTTGGAACAACAAAAATAAACAACACTTAAGTACAAAAGTGATCATCTTTAATTTAACAATATAAACACGTATAATTTAACAGACAACAACGTACTTATCCCTATAGTATACAGTATAAACCATAAAACAAAACAAAATGTTTAAATGTCTTGTAAATACTAATATTGACTACGTAAGAACTAATTTGATTTGAATTTAAAACATATATGTAGGATAAACTGGTTGTACAAAATTCCCTTAAAATAACACAGCAATGTTGACATTGTGGACATTTATCATGGTAAACATATGAACATTAAATTAGAACAATTAAAAATATGTTTTATATAATATAATATTATGTAAGGCATCGTGTGATTAATATTAATAACTATGGAAACAAAAAAACTAGGTATTCCTACTCTTCGTCAATTAATTTGATTGGTGATTCTCTAGTCAACTGCTGGTTTCTATAGCTCTGTTTGTATAAACAAATTAATTTCATAGAAGTTAAAATTAGATATGTACACATTTCGACACAGTCAAATAGAAAAAGAAAATTATAAAATATATTACCTCGGCAGCTACACTATGCAACAAATCAGCTGTAGCCTTTCCAGTTTGATCTACCATTTTGTATAGAAACCCATCTTTGTTTTTCAACAAATTATACGGATGATCAAATTCAACCATCTTGCCAGCATCCATTACAAGAACCTTGTCAGAATCCATAACAGTATTCAAACGGTGAGCGATTGTTAAGACTGTACACATTCTGAACTTATTCCTAATTGTATTTTGAATCAATGCATCAGTTCTGTGAAAATAAACAAGGAAATCTTATAGTTTTGATAACTTAAAGTATTAACCATCGACGATAGTTGTCTTGTGGTCTATTAATTATTTATTACTGTGGATCAACATTAGCAGTGGCTTCGTCCAACACAAGAATTTTATTGTTTCGCACTATAGCTCTAGCCAAACACACTAATTGTCTTTGACCAACACTGAAATTTGAACCACCTTCAGACATTTTTGAGTTTAAGCCACCTGGTAAATCTTCAACTGCATCCTTAAGTTCAACCTTGAATAACAGTATTATAATTAATTTTAGGATTGAAACTGTTATGCCAGCATAAGCTTTACTAATAAAATTAGTATTTTTTTTAAAGAAAAATACAAATTGATCATTACTTCATCTAAAGCATTCCAAAGAGCATGATCTGGGTATTCATCAAAAGGATCCAAATTTTTTCGCATTGTTCCTGAAAACAAAACTGGTTCCTGAGGAATGATTGAAAGTTTGGACCGAAGTTCATGTAGTCCCAAATTATTAATGTCCAAATCATCGACAAAAATGGAACCTTCATTTATAGCTAATCTAAACAATGCTCCTATCAAGGATGACTTTCCAGCACCAGTCCTACCAACAATTCCGATCTAAACGTAATGTAATTATTAATAACTGTTCAAAATATGATATAGTACTCAAAATTACTTTTTCCATTGATTCAATCTTAATATTGAGATCTTTCAAAACATGCGGTGTATCTAGGCTATAACGCAAATAAAAGTTTTTGAACATGATTTGTCCTTTATGAGGCCAATCCTTTGATGGTTTTTTCTCTAAAAACAAATATTTACAAAATACCATATTCAGTATAATTCAATTAAATTTGATTACAAAACAATTTAATTACCTGGAGGTGATTCAAGAGCAGCTTCCTGTGGGGCATTTGTATATTCTAGTACTCTTTCAACTGATGTCATTTGATTTTCTAATTCTGCTGATTGTCTCATTCCCCATTGGGAACATACCGGTCAATCCAATTGCTTGAGTAATAGCCAGACCAACATTTCCTCCAAATGTATCTAAAATTAAATTTAATAAATAACATTTAAAACATATGAACATTTGTACAATTTTAAGATTAATTTAGTTGTATAACTTACTACTGCCCATAATTAAGAAACTGAATGTTACTACGCTTATATAGATAAGGCAGACTACATCCAACCAAAAACCAAATGCTCTACTTGAAGAAATAAATAAATACCACGCTGAAGAATGTAAATCCTAAAATTATTGAAATAATTAAAATTTAAATAATAGAAACAAAAAATAGCTATTTTTACTAACTTGATGGTTGTCAAATTCTTTAGATAAAATTTGTTCTGCTTCAAATGCTCTAATTGTTGTTAAACCTTGTAAAGATGCATTCAAATGTGCAAATACAGGGCTTCGTGCTATTTTTCATTACAAAAGAAAAATAATCAAATTTTATGACACTACATTATTTCATAATATAAATAGTGGATATAAAAACTTGTGTGTGCTTACTAACTCCTTCCAATCGTTTGACGCTTCGAGAAGTTGACAAATAGAAAACTCGAATTTTGTAAAAGATTATTCCAACTATGAAAGTTGGTATCATAAGATAAACGTTAACTAATCCAACAACAATTATGATTCCCATTAGTGTTAATCCAATCTATAATAAACATATATCCATAGAATTAAGTTTCATATAAGATAATGTTACAAATTACTTGAATACAATCCATCAAAGCTACTGGTAACATTTCGTCAATTGCGCCCATGTCTTTTGAAAATCGATTGAGAATTCGTCCTATTAAAATAAAAAATGATGATAAATTATTCAAGTACACCTAATTAAAATGCAATCATTTAAAAAATGTTTACCAGATGAATTAGTGTTGAAAAAATACATTGTGGCTCTGGTTATAGCATTGAACATCTTGTTGTGCAAATTCATAGACGCTCTCATACAAACAGATACAAATGTAGCAGACCTGATAAGGGTAGCCAATATCATAGAAAATGTTAAGACAGCAAAAACTATGATACAAGTTTGCCGTGAAATTGTCCACCACAACAATTGATTAGTCATACCACTAGTCGTCGATATAGTTGTACTATTATTATCTACGGATATCAATTTATTATCGCTTATACTACTTGTATTACGAAAAACAAGTTCTTCTAGATTGACCCTGTAAATAAAATTTGAAATATAATAAAATAAACTTAAAGATAATAATAGTGCTGCACAGTACCAGTATGTTATCCAATAATCTCCACCAGATGCTAAGACTTGAGTGAAAACACACATAAATAATAAAAATGATATTTTACAAGCATTTCCACCAGCAGAAAAATATGATGAGTATACAGTAAGTGAAATATTTCCAGATGAACGAGTTTCAGCTATTTCGATTGGTTCTTCTTGTGCTCCGAGTTTGGTCTCATCAATGGATGAAGCAACACTTTGAATAGAAACTTGCCTTGATAAAATGGTACGAGGACTTAATGTATGGGTACTCTCATATTTAGAATTAGATTCATTATCAGATACAACATTTGTTTCTACTAAAGATCCAAGTAGTTTTGTAAAGTCTAAACCAGAAGCTTGAAGTTCCTGATATGAACCTTCAGCTAATATATTTGCCTATTAAGAAATATAAAAATACTTATTATTATACAATTTTAAATTGTAATTATTTATTTATCATAACTCAAAAATTTACAAATCACAGAATTGTATTTTGAATAATATTGAATAGTAAAAAAATACTTACATTTTCCATTAAAATAATTTGATCAACTTTAGTTAGATATTGTAATTGATGAGTAATAAGAATACAAGTCTTTTCTTTCAGATAACCTAAACAAATGTAATTATTAAAACTGTGACAACTTTAAATTGTATTCAAAATTACCTTTAATGCATATCTCAAATAAATGCTTGCCAACATGAGTGTCTACAGCAGATAAAGGATCATCCAATAAGTAAATATCCGCTGGTTTATAAACAGCTCTGGAACAAAAAAAAAGTATAAAATCCTGAATCATCCCAAACAGATTCAAAATACAATTATTTAATTATATGTGTATGAATAATAAAGCTTATTAGTTAAAAAAAAAAAAACAAATTACTCCAATATCCGTACACTATTCGGTAACTACATTTAATAGGATAAAACATTTCAAACACAACCAACAGTAACATACAGTATGTAGCTTATTAACAAAATAATATATTTAGTCAAATTAATATTACTCATTTTTACAAACTAGCTTGCAACTATCAGCTTGACTTACCTAGCTAAATTAATTCTTGCTCTTTGTCCACCACTAAGTGAAACGCCTCTTTCTCCTACAATTGTTCTATCACCATAAGGAAATTGTTCAAAATCTGTTTTCAATGCACATACTTTTATAACCTAGTTTACAAAAAATAAGTATACAAATATTTAATAAGGATCAGAACATTTTGCTTATTAATTACTTTTCTATAACGTTCCTTGTCCATTGGCAAACCAAATAGAATGTTTTGTTGAACTGATCCGGCAAATAACCACGGTTCTTGCGATGCATAGGATACTACACCACACACAGAAATATTTCCTTCGGAAAGTGGTAATTCTCGTAAAATTGCGTGTAATAAGGAACTCTGGAATAAATTATTAAAATGTTATAATATTATCAAATTATTTTTCATAGCTCTTTTATATTATACTTTTCCAGCTCCTACAGGACCAATGACTGCGACTAATCTACCAGGTTTTACAGTTAGATTAATATTTTCTAAAGAATTTTCAGTTTGAGCATCTGTCCACTTAGCTGTAGCATTAGATACAACTATGCCTAAGTTGTCTAATTGTTCAGGGTCATTTTGATCATTCAGTGGAGATGTATTGTTGTCATTAATAATGATTGGTTTTCTAACACCATTTGAAGCTTTGTCAGCCTTTGAACGATTTGCCACTTGAGTGTTTTTTTCTTCATACAATAGAAAATTCTAAAATACAAAAATAAAATGATAATTTGAAATTTATTTGTAGAGTATAATAAATTTATCATTTTTAAATAAATATTTTATTATTCATACCTGTAAGCGCTTAATGGATATTAACATCTCGGCTATTTGTCCAATACCTTGAGGGAAAAATACAGTCATCGTTGTCCGTAATATATTGTAGTACGAAGTTATGACGAAAACCTAAAAGCATTTAGATGTAGCTTAAATATTGTATTATTTTAATTTCAGTATAATTATTATTATTTGAACTGCAAGAATTTATACTTTTTGGGCGGTAATATAATTTCCAAGCAGCACATACGTCAAAATACTGAAGAACAATGCAATTCTAGTATGAAACACTATGAACGATAACAAGACTCCTCTGATGTAAGAGGATCCCTTAATTTGTTGAATTTCTTTCCTATTAACATTACAAAATACAAGTAGTTTTCTCTTGGTTTTTACAAATCAACAGCTTATAATATTAAGTAAATAGAAACATACTTTCTAGCGTATTGTACAAGGTAGGCAAAAGGTTTTTCCCAAGTATACATTTTAATTACTTGTATGCCCGAAATTATTTCATTCATCAAACGAACCCTCTCGTCAGTCCGGATAGCCGTCTTTAGTCGAAGTTCCGAAGTTTTTTTCCCCAACCATCCTAAGAATTGAACATTTGTTTTATTTGTTAAATATGTAACCCCACTATGGGTAACCTATACAAGTGCACGCTATTATATTGGTATACAACATATTATTTTACAAACCTTGTAGAGGAATAAACATAAGTAATGCGCCTACTCCAAATATTGATGACACGCCTACTTCTTGCCACAAAAAATATGTGACCACAATTGTTTCCAAGGGACCGATCCATAAGTAATGCAGAAATATTACTGCTATATCAAATCGATTTACATCATTTGATAATAAATTTACTACTTGACCAACTGTGGTTTCACCAAGAGCAGTTTTACTTAGCCGTAATGCCTATATATAACAAATGTTATACTTTTTTTTTATGTACTTATTCACAATATATATATATTGGCAAGAATATTGCTATAATAGCTAATATTTCATAAGTCAACACTTAATAATATTTTAAATCAAATCCAACAACATTATAATTATAATATACAAATCATGCAAAAAGTCAAACGTTTTATTTTCTACGTTAAAATATTATCAAAGCTCAAACTAGCATGCACAAACAATAAAATTTATAATTTATATACACACAATTTAATTTAAAATATTTGAAAATATTGGTAGGCAAGCTGCAGGTAAGTGTATAATGTAAATATATATGAAAAACAGATTTTTACTTATAATTATTCAGATATTTGGAAAATCAATTTTTAAAACCACTAATATAAGAATAATAAGGAGAATTATATTCAGGTATTATAGTCCAAAATATAGAAGTTATTATTTACCTATTTGAACAAAAAAAGGCATAATACTTCCAATATAGTACATGCGCTTCATAAATAGATATACCAATACTTAGGGAAATACATTAAGAAATTTAGTTAGGTACAAAACAATGTCACGCAAACCAAATTTGCATTGGGTATTCAAGAAATTTACTCACATATTGTTTCATATAAAGTACATTCACTATGAAAAAAAAGCATAAATAATATTAAGTATGAGTAATCCAAACATGTTTTTATTTTTTTAAATTGTACAGTTGGTTACAAGTAAAATATTTAGTTTAATCTTTTATTATCAAGAACAACAAATATTTACAATCTGTAGAGACAATACAATAAGTAATACATATTATAAAATTTACAAGGCTTGATGGCTTAAGTGAAGGTTAATATTTCATTACAATTAAAATTGAATTAATCAACTGATTAATTAAATACTCAATCAAAACAAACTAAATTATTTTATTCTAGGATAAAATGCGTGAAATATATTGAATTATAATAGAATCACAGGATAGATTAAATTCAATAAATTCTGCGGCAGAATGAAACTATTACATAATTTTAATTTAACAGATACAAATATGATGTAATATACTAATATGTACGCATTAAATATCATTTATTCATTATTGGGTTTTATCATTGGTCAGAATTAATTTTAAAATAATATAACAATGATTTATATAATAGTAAAATTATAAATGGTATAGGTACTTATAGCACCTACACGATTAATCACATGTTCTATTATTTTGTTCCTATGTCAAAAGTTATTGTTTTACATAGATCAGGAAATTGTGTATATTCCTACAACATATTAAAAGATGCACCAATAAAAATCAAGAAACAGTAGGAAATGAAAACCTAATAAAAATAATAAGCAATAATTTACACTAATCAACTAGAAAATAAATAACATCCATTAAGTAACTATTATTATAACTATTAAGCCTGTAATAATGGACCTAATAATGAACAGTTTTAACAGTAAAATTATTTATTTTCCTAGGACTTAGGTTATCTTAATTTTAATTATTGATTATTATTTATTACAAAACAAATTTTTCACGTGTAATAACATCGACACAAATAACCTACATAATACGTATACTATATAGCATTGCATGTATAGTTTATTTATAACCATGTATATTGTATGTATAATGTATATTAGGCTAATTAGATAAAGATAACAAACATGGGATTACTCGTCATAATAAAAAATATTAGAATATTGTTTAATATAAGTATAAATAATAATAGTTATGATACATTAACTGTAGGTAAGGAATTTATAATTAATTTTGAGTAAGTAATCAGAAAAAGAACAAGATGTGTTCCTTCCAAAGCTTTCAAAGAACTCATATAGTCAAATTTAAAAAAAAAACTCATTAAGTTTTGTTACACATTTATATACCTTGTAAAATATTGTTGAACAGCAGGCAACTCGGATCTTCATCCCACAATGTATGATTTCTAATTGTGTTGAGTGATACAAGACCAATGTAGCAAACATGCTTAACACCAAACCAGATGCATAAATATATGCATGTTTCAAGTCTGTGTGTCTGGACTTATCAGGGTCAAAATATGCTAACAGTCCGCCGATGAGAAGAGGCTGAGACATTCTACATAGGTACACACATACAACACACACACATATAGGTACATACATAATATAAACACATTACTGATTTTGTTCTACATTAAAATATTAACAAAAATAAAATAAACAAATGTATAATCCTAAATACGTTTTACATAAATAATAAATATGTAGTACAATATTTTCAATTGTCAACCTAAATTATAAATACAAACAATAATGTCCAAAACGTCTAGATTTAAACAATTTGTATATAATTCTCCTTTTTTACTTACCGAATAAACAAAATAAAAATATTAGTAATATTAATAAAGACATTACACTATACCCACACACATTGATCAATTATCTAGACTTTGAATTGCATAGAATAAATCAATAAAATGCTGCTATGTGTTTGTTAATCAAATAATTAATATCAATCAGTATAAATGTTCTTCAGTCTTAAAACAGTTGTTCGGTCACATACAAATTTAGTAACTGAACCTACCAAACTACTCGTAAGTAACAACCAAAGTCCAAGGGTGTATGATAGGAATGCAGAAGCGGTTTTGACAAAATGTCAAGAGGGGAGTTTTAGCCTCAAATTTAGAAACATGGCACAAAAAACTTTTATTGTTCTCTTACCAAGGAGTTTCCAAGTGTACTTAGTTCATACTTAGGTTTTATTCATGTTATATTCTAAAATTTAAAATTACAATAAATAAATATTTATTTTTTAGTATAAAATACATATCAAAAGGAATTAAGCATATCCCAAGTGGGGAGGGGGCTTCGCCACCTCTCAAAACCGCCACTGCACAAATACATATCCTAAAATCAATCTTGTTATACCAAATAAAATGACAAAAATGCAATTCTGAGATTTATTAGGAATGTAAGAAGTATCATGTGGTATTATCATGACATTTACAATTCGCATTATTTAGTATACAAAAACCACTGAGTTATTTGTTAATATGGTATCATTTAGGACCCATAAAAAAACAAACAACATATTAAACTTTTAAAAAAAAACATAAACATTTTTTACTCAGGTCATGATTATATTAGGTAGGTTTTGGCTTACTTATGAAATAATAATAATGTGAAGGTTATTAATTGTTATATTATGTAGATGATTGTTTTAGTTTTTATATCTTACTAATTATACCGAATACCTATATTGCCAATATATTACAATATACATATATACAAATATGAATAAAACCACATTGTGTCCTAATAATTGTTAAATATATACTCCAACATTAAAAGTTGGTAAATTAATAAAACCCTAAATATTATTTTCTTACTAAAAAACAGTAATTTAACTAACTTATATAATTACTATAGTTTTTTTTTGGTTATTTTATTAAATATAACAAAATAGCTATTAGTACTAACTACAGAGTATTTGAATTTAGTATGATAAGTGCAAATATACTACATTATACATGTGAATATAATAATTTACACAACTTGATAGATAGGTAATTAATAAATTACCTATTTAAATATTTTTTAATGTCTATAGTCTAAACATTCAATCAAAAATTTAATTTAGTTTTCGCACATGTTAAAAAAGCCAAAACACAAAAAAAATCTTAAGAAAAACTTAACTAATGCATAGCAATAAAAAAAAAATAAAAATATATAGCAAGTTGACTACCAAAAGATAACATTACAAAAGCTTATTATTTTGAACTAGAAGTAACCTACAATGGAACATTTTGATCTAGATACCATGGATAGCCCCATTCATAACAAAAAAAAATTTTAATTATTGAAATGATTAATGAATCATGATTATGATTATGATTTGAACTATTGCACATAAGATGTATTATAATATTTATTATATTTTGTAACTAGTGTACCTACATATTCTGTAGTTATAAATATAAGTTTAAAAAATTTAATCTAATTAATTAATTTTTTATCGAGTATTAAAATAAAAGTTATACCTAGTTATTTCTGACCAAATAAAATGTACATTTTATAATTATTAAGAACAATAATAATATTATTTTATTTAAGTACAATTATTGTTATTATTATTATTTTTATTTGTATATACAAATTAAAAACAATAATAATAAGGTGAAAAATTAGATTTAAGAAAATATAGTTTATGAAATGTTCTAATGTTCATATTATTATGTTAATAATTATTAATTTATCTAAACTGAAATTGATTTTAACTTACAACACACTTGAGCATCATACTGTAATTGTAATGATTAGAATTAACTAGTCAAATAGTTTACAACTGCGTTCATTAAAAGGGGTCTATTTTACTTTAACTCACTTTAAAACATCAATTGATTATATTAACAACGAGGATAGATAAGTCTACACCTAATAATAACACCATCTTAACCACATAAATTGCTATAATAAAAATTTTTAAATATGTATTGAAGGAATAATAATAATGCTAGTATATTACATGAAATAACTTTAATTTATGAACTTAAAAAAAGGTATCTACCAGAGTTTACAGTCAATATTTAGATTGAAAAATATGTTTTGAGTTATAGGAACCAAGTATAATATACAAAACACATGTAGAAATAAAACATTTTTTAAGCTTTTAGTGTATACTCAAAATTAGATTAAAATGCTATCTTTTGTTTGCCAGGAAAATGCATTAAGCAATCACACTCGTGTTGGGTTAATTAAATACTGTTATCGTGAAAAGGACCGCAAAGGTACCTTATTATAAATGAGAAAACACGTAGACACGCGCAGCTTCATGCCCATATGTGTGGTGAGCATATCGTAGGCGGTGAAACCAAAAGTCTTCAACGCAACGGCTCCCAACAAGCAACTCCCATAAAATATCCCAAGATGAGAAGACTGATCTGATGGTATGTCTGGTTCAAATTGTGCGATTATACGACCCAAGAAGATCGGCTGGCATACACTATATAAGTCACATCAAACACAAAATATATTCTCTAATAATCAACACGGTTAATTAAAAAAAAAATATCTGATTTTTCATGTCCCACATATATTTATTATGTTCTTCTAAAATATAACTGAAAACCAATTTCTTTGCTAAGTTCTAACTTCTAACTATTATTAATAAGGAAATAACTAAAATATACTAAGTAACGTTTAACATTAGATACAGCCGTTAACATTCATTACTAATTTCATTTTAAAATTGGTATATGAAAAATGTATTAATTGGCTTACTTTAAACTTTCGTCGTTTTTTCACTAGTTTTGTAATAAAATTTCATAAATATTTAATAAATTTAAATCAACTATTTTATTTTTATTAAAAGGTTAAAAAGGAGATAGTACTCATGCGCTTAAGATTAAATTAGCTTTGCAAATATTTTCAGAGTTTATATATATGCATATTAATATGCGTACAATACACAACACATTATTAGTACTAACTACTAGACATTTTATTAAAATATCTTAATTAAGTACAAAATGAAAAATGCATAATTTCATAAACAATAAGATTTAATACAAATTATATGAAATTATTATATATCAATACTAATATTATTATATAATATAGTATATATTTTATTATTTAATTATTTTATAAGATTATCAATAGCATAAAATATGTGGGTGCGCATGCAGTACTGTTAAACATCTTGATTTTAGATTAGATTAAAAAAGTATAATTTATTGTTAATTTCTTTAAAATAAATGCATTTATATTTGGCAAGTACAGTTTACTTTAGATACATCACACTAAAAAAAGTATAATATAAGAATTGTAATTTTAACATATGCAATATTACATCTAAAATGGAGTTATTACCTATTAGTTATAAGTATCTAATTGAGCATTTGAAAAATAAACATTAAAAAATTATAAAAAAAAAATTGGAAAAATTAATAATCTCTTCACATATAAGGCAAGTATCTTTTAAAGTTGGAACAATACAAATTATAAAAAATGATAATTGTATCAAAAAGCAATTTTCAAACATTTACAAACATTTATTTTGAACAAACTTCTGCTTATAAGTATTTATTTTATTTTTCACCTTTAAAAACTCATTCAAATAAGCTGTGAGTAAAGATTTTCAGAGTGTAGCAATTGTATTTAGAATACAATTTTAAGTCAAATATGATTGGAGATTATATGAAACAAAAACAAATTAAACCAATAATAAATTAAAAATTAAAATAATATAATATGAAAGCATACTATATTATTATATTATATTACGCCCATTAAGAATCAGTTACAAAAAATGATTGAAGGTTGGATTGTAAGTCTAAATGGGATATTTATACTGTTAAAAAGTGATACCCTCTAGATTACTTCTAAGTAGAATGAAGAAAGTAATTGTTTCAAATGTCCTGGTATTAAATATTTTTATATAACTAAATACATAGGTAGAAATAAAATAATAAAACTTATTAAATCATATAGGTATTAAACAGAGCCGTGCCAAGTGGGGGAGGATGTTAAATATGTAGGTGTATTTATAGCCAATGAAAGTTAGCATTGTACTGATATTGGAAACTATACATGGGAATGGCTTATTAATTTTTGTCATTAAATGTTTTATTTAAGCCGATTGTATACCTACATCATAAGCGTAAATAAGGGGGGCTTTAAAAACTAAGCACCCCCCCAAACACTTCCTACATTTTGTTTTAAGCTTATTCGATATTATCAAAGTAAGACTTTAGCTACCTAAATCCCAAACGCTATTTGCACCTATGATCTACATCTATAGAACTTTGTAGTTAACTGTTTAAAGATTATAATCAAATATATTACCATTTAAGAATTAAAATGTCTAACTATAATTGTTGTCAATCATTAGGTACCTATTATAAAATAATAATTTATATAGATTTGTTCCATACCTACTCATAAATACAATACCATTATTTTCTCTAATAACTAATAAGTATGTATTAGAATTGTAGAAAACCACTCCTTTACAGAAAGTGCTGCATAGATTTGATGTATAAACTATATGCCAAATAACATTATACAGAAGAAAGACTACCTGTATTAGAAACAATTAAAAATGTAATACCTAATAATTGTTTTTAGTATTAAAATCATAGAAACTAAACTTAATAGATACTACAATATCACAACATATTTTTAACTATTTAAAAAAAAAGTACAGGCAATTAAATATTTTACACACACAAATAAATTTACATAAATTGTTTAAATATAAAATATTATATAAATAATAATTGTTATTAAAATTAAATTGTTCGTTAAATTGGTCAATGAATGTTAAGAGAATTATCAAATAGAAGAGCGCTGAAATTTTGTCTGGTTAAATTTAAATTTCATTAAATATATAATACTATTATTATAGTTTAAATATAGTAATAATTACCATACAAAAGTATTAAGAGCCAAGAGGGGAACCTAATAATCCTTGGGTTGAATTAAATTATCTCTAGCATATACATTTATCACATTAATATTTTGTGAACTATATGATGTACTACCTTTATAATCACTTACTAAATGATAATATGTATATATAATTAATTTACATAATATAACTTACTGAAAATAGAGGAAAAAATCATTATTTAAAATACTATGATGAACTAAATCATGCTTATAAACATTTGATATTGTTAATATTTCCATTTATAAAATATAGTATATTATACTAACACTTACTCAATCTCACATAAAATCATTTCAATTTGAAGTATATTTTATTGAAAACAAATTTTAAATTGAAATATGAAATTGAATTAGAAGTCATATTAGTATGTTATAAATTGAAATTATTAATTCAAACACATATTGCTTTCAATACAATAATAAAAAATATAAAAAATAAAATTATAGATTAATCAATTTTCTACAATCAACTTAGTAATAATATGTACAGCATAAATTAAATATTCTACTCTTCTAGTATGAAATATAACAGAATTTGTGCATGAAGTAAATACAAATTTTTACAAGCTTATTTTAATTGGTTGTTAAAAATGCAAAGTAAAGAGAAGATGGAAAAAACGAATAAGTCAACAAAATAAGCAAAGATCACAACATCAACTACAATGCTATGTAATATAAGACTGCTATTTTTATATATAAATATATATATAAAAAAACCATCAGAAACTACATTGACAAAGAACTTAAGAATTCATCAAATCAAAGACCAATCTTCAATTGAATTATTTCTATCTAATATCATCATTTTTTTTTCAATTTTGACAGATTTTTATTGGTTGAGTGTACCTTTGAGTAGATAATAGTGGTCACAGCGACGCGTATTTTAAAACCAATTTCAACTTGACCAAGCATATATTGGTGCATTCCAATTGTGCACAATAATGTAGATAACAGCAATGCAATTGCAGCCACAGTTGCTGTATACAAGTCAGTAGTGGATGGTGAATCAAAATGACCAATCAGGTAACCAATAGATATGGGTTGAATCATCCTGAACAACCAATACAAGGGTAATACAGATGAATAAAAAAATATCTGTTAACCAGTATTCAGAAATCTAAGAAAAATTGGTTCTCTAAGGATAGAATAAAATGCTTAAAACAAAAATATAGTGCCTACTTTATAATAACTAATTTTTAAACAATACATTTTGAAAATATCTTAGTAATTGATACATTACTGTATTATTATATAATTTCAAACACAGGGATTTAATAATATTAGGATATATTTTTTAACAATAAAATAAAATATAATATTATTAAAGTTATAATCAAATGAAGTTAACAAATAATTAAAAATAAATATCAAACTCAACTCTAGTCCCTAATAATGCTTTCTATAGGGTTTAAAATAAATCAAATAAAAAAATAAAAACCTGGTTATAAAATTTAACTCGCATTCTATATGTAAACACAATTTAATTTAAATGGAAATGCTCTTTTAGTCCTATCTACCTATAAAAATTTACAATTTGATACATAAATAAAAAACTTTAAATTAGATAAAAAGTCTAAAAAAAGATGAAAAATAAAAATTTAAGATACTCATGTAGTATGCGACCTACCGGGAAATATGACATACCTTTAATATTCTTATAAATGCTATATTTCTATTTAATTGTATTATGGGAAAGTACCTGTGACTTGAGTCATTACGATAAACAACATTGACGGTCATACAATACTGTAATGCCCATTATGATAACTGGTAAATATCTATCTAGACAACAATAACTTACTTTTTCTGAGATAACATAAAAACAACATGACGACAAATGTTGTCGTTATAGCAATATAATATAACACTTTAAAATACTTGATAATTATGATTAGTCAAAAATACGATAAGTAAGTTTTAGTTTTATAAATTCAAAATTGTAATTTAGTAGGTAGCATACACTGTTTTTGGTAGATAAATGCACGCGTATAGTTTATTGGTAAATAGCTTTCTACATTAGGCAGCATATATACATGAGTACCAAATTTCAATAAATAAAAATGTGTTGTTGTATGTCTTAAGTTAAAAAAATATGTAATTGCAGAAAATTATTTAATTTTGAACAATATGGTACCTGACTTCTAAAATTAATTGTATTCTATTATTTGATTTTTGCTCTTAAAAACCAAAATAAAATTAATTTTAAAAGATCAATGTAATTTAAACATTATTTATATATTGTATATTGTAGAGATAATGGCATAAAAATGAATAAGTAAGCATAAAAATTAAATATTTGAAAAAAAAATACACAAGCACTAAAATCTAATAAATGATAATTGTACAACAAGCATTAATGCATCAATATGATAATAATACTATAAATTATTTAATGGTTTTGAGGCTGAAAATATTAATATCTGAAAAAGTAGTAGTCAATTTTTAAAAAATAATAATAAAAATAGATAACAAAATTAATAAATGTAGTACGAGATTGCTAATAATGTATTATATTCCTGTATTAAAGCTAATGTAATAACACTATTTAATTCAACATTAGCCAGATAATAATAGTATAATTCAGTTTTAGTTATTATAGAAACCAAATATAAATAAAATAAAATATAATATGTTAAGAACGTCTGTATATTATGAACTTATTAAAACTACTGTAGTATTGTCAAAATGTGGAACAGTACTTAACCTAATGAGTAATAACTTATTATTTTTGTTATTATTATTTTACATAAATAAATATACAATCTGTAAAACTCTATTTACAATAAGAACATGAGCTTAAGCCTTAAACCTGGGTGTTATAAATGGATAACTTCCCAACCTTAATATTCGCCGTTAATTTTATATTCTCTTCTTTTTTTTTATCAAATCTAATTATTGTACAAAAATTGTATAGATTGTAGATGTATTTTAAATAATAATAATAATAAAAAAAAAAGCCTTAAATAAAACACATGACACGAGTTACATGAAAAAATAAGTAACCCAGAGGTTACACTTTATATTTGATTTTTTAATTTGTTATATTTTTTGCATAATACTATTTTAATTTAAAATATTATCAAATTAAAAAAACATTTTTGATCTATTCTTAGGAGGAATTTTAGATTTTAGATCTTTACAAATTTATATTTTTATTTTCCCTCAACAATAATAGTAAAAACTAAATCACTGTAAATACTACTCTCAGTTTGTCTTCTAAAAATATTAGTAAAATATATTAAAAATGATTGGCCGTATTAAAGAAAAATCATTATCGTCAAAGATAAATTTATAAGTCAGAATCACATACAAATATAGCCAAAAGAAATTACTGATTCCTCTGTGCAAGTTTTGATGTGGACAATAATGATAATATACGAGTACATAGTAAAATATCTAAAGTAGATTATAATACTGGGTATAATTCAACTATAATATTATAATATAAAGGATAATAATACATGTTTTGCATCACACTTGTTTTTTGTAAGTAAAAATGGACAAAAGGTAGTTAAATGCTGAGAAAATATTACGTGTGAATCAGAGATTATGTCTAAAGATAATTTAAGTATATTGTATAAGTTTAACCATTTTTAACAAAAGTATCTTAAAACTTGTGTGTCATATTTTTGAAATTCTTAAATAGTTATAAAGAAAATGGGAAACCAGCTTATATTTAAACCTTAAGTATAACAATGAAAATTAATTATATGAATTTATAACTACATTATATTTTTAAAATGTTTGTTTTAGCAAATTTGTTAAAATTTAATTGTCATACACTCATAAAAAAAAAAATTGTAAAAATATATTTTTCGTTATTCATAACAGCTTTAAAAACAATTTTTGAAGAAACTTATTGCCACAAAAACAAATACTGTACAATTAAAAATTGTGAAAAACATTTTTAAAAAGGTAAAAATGTGAAATGTCTATAAATAGATTAAAATTAATCTAATCATTATATTTAATCAAATCATTTTACGTAGTAAATTTGCATATAAACCTTGGATAATATACCATGGATAGGACTACAGACTTTGATATAATGAACTGGAAACGAGCATGTTATCAATGGCCACAAATATATGTACAAGAGGCAAAGTGAGAGGGATCGCAATAGGGACCCAGAGATTACAATGCCATCCATAGACTAAGATACAAAATTTGAAGCCAAATAAGTCTGAGGAACCTTTTGGTGGCCGTGTTCCCTGACCCCCTCTCTCTCATGTCGTTTCTAGTCAATTATATCTTAGTCTGTGATCCTTTTCATTGTATATTATCTATGATATAAACATTAGATAATAATTTCAAGTATCTATAGTTATTAATTACATATTTCTTTTCCTCAGAATATTGTATTTTGCATACAATTAAATGTTTTCAATTAAATTTGAACACATTCATTACAAATTACAATGAATATTAGTTTTTACGTGTTTCATACATGATACATATACCTACAAGATTAACACATTCAATAGGTTTTACTTTTATTATTTCTAACACTAGGTTAGGTTAGTTCAAACAAAAATAACATTTTTAAAAGCATGTAATAATGATTTTCAGTTTTTCCAAAGTTTATTGAAAGGATAATATTTTTAAAAAAAAATTATATTTTTTAATACCTTCATCCTCAAAACAATAGTGCTTTTATAATGAATCATGAATTTTAATTTATCACATAATTTCTAATCACATTTAAAAAACAGCGGTATAAGTATCTCTATAATATTTATTTTATTATACAATATTCATTTTTAGCCAGGAAATATTTTTTTAATCTATGGTATTTCTAGTTCATATAACTACAACAAAAGTGAATACCTTTTGAATTTTCTACTATCACTGTATCACTGTATTAATATGTCTATATGAAAGACTAAAATGACAAATTATATAAAGAAAAGTAGGTACCTACTCTTAAAATTAAAAGATGTACCTACCGCTAGATAGTTATTAATTAATCAGTTTCAGATATATATTAATAAAATAAATACCTATTTAATTATATAATTGTCTATATTAATCTAGGAAATAATCAATTTTTAGATTCATTGACATAATAATTCAAATCAATAACCTTGAAGTAAATTATTATTCTTTAAGGTAACAAAAAGCTCATAAAACTTAATAAAATCTTTTACTTTTATTCATATATCATGTGCAAATTAAATCTAACCTAACATAACCATTCTTAGATAATTTAAAATTCTGTCACGTAAACTTATTTAAGGTCGACTAGTAGTTGTTGCAAATATATATTTATTTTTAATTTAATTTAATATATATATTTGTACTAAAATATAAAAGTTAGATTTATTTTATAACTATCAAAATACAATTATGTTCATCTAAGAATAGCCTTACTTAGATCTTAAGCCCTTGAATGATAATATTCTTATAAATTATTATCTTATATAGTTAATAGTTTGGTTAAGAATAAAAATGATTTCAATTTTTTTTTTTTTTAACCGCCATAATATATTGATTAATTTAATACTTACCTAACAAAATATATATTTTAATTTTTAAAAGAACTAATCAATCAAGCATCTAACAACTATTTAAAATTTTATAAATTCTTACCTTAATACAATTTCAACAATTGAAAGTAAAAATCCATATAACATTAACTTAGGTCCAAACATTTGAAGTAAAGCTCTTAATAAACTAGGCTGTCGATTTGATTGTTTTGCTTTAGCTAATTCTATTCTCCATTTCCTTAAAAATGGAATATGTATAAATATATTTGATAAAGTTCAGAAATTTGACTTTTCTAAATGTACTTTTCTAATTCATTTCCTAATAATGCTGAAGAATGATCATTTAGTGTTGTATATAAATCATTTACTTCTAAATCTCTTTTTCGTCCAGTTTTGAAGAGTTTTAAAGTCCACCTGAATAAAAAAAAATAAAAAATTAATTAATACTTAATATGAATAAACTATGAAACAAATTTATATTGCTATATTATTTAATAGGTTGGGGTCAACAAGCAGTATATTCAATATAATAGCTTACTAGTATATAAATTATTATGGTTTCTAGGCCTAATCATTACATGTATATTATATTATATGACAGAAATATACTATTGCTATAATATTACTTTTAACTATAATTATATTGTTAAACTTTAAATTAATGACCTGTACAAAAATATTTTCAATGTTGTGCAGTTTCTGATTATTATGTAAGTTCATAAAATATTAAAATCATCAAAAATGTTAAGTTAACAAAAATTAAAGTAAAATTACAGTTTTAAAGTGATTTATATTGTTGAGATATTGAGAAACGTCTACATATTTAAATATTGTTAGAGAAATAAGCAATATTTAGAGATCATTTAAAGTGAAATATTTCTAGAACTTCCAACAGCAGCAATCCACACAAAATAAAAAATATTACCTTATATAAGACTTAAGTATAGGAACTAGTGGGGCACTACACTCTGTAATGCACTTGTCAAATGTCATGATCATTGGGATTATATTAGGCGCATAACTTGGATGTATAATACTAAATTAATATAATGTAAAACAAATATTAAA
>NC_042495.1:13956879-13979716 GCF_005508785.2 Acyrthosiphon pisum | reverse complement strand
CACTAGTTTACTAACCAATACTATAACTTATTGTATAATATTTACCTATTGGTAGCTTATTGGTGATAACAATATACTTTTTTTTTTTTATTAAAGAAATCAAAAGAGATGGTTACAAATTTACAAGTTTTAAACAAATACAGTTTTAATTACCTACCTCCTGTAAGCTAACTATATTACTATGTAATATGTAAGTATAGATTATAATAAGTTTGAATGAGTTGATTGAATCACGACGTCACGTTAAATGAAATACTAATAGGCAATAACTATCAAAGTTTGTATTATTTGTTAACCGTCGACCGTCGTTATCAACGCGGTGTCGGTATCCGACTAACCGAGAAATAGCAATATTTATGAGCTAAAAATAGTTACCAGTCTATTGGTTACCGCTATTATTGTCTATTAGTCTATTAGTCCTTATAATTAATTGTTATTAATTTTTTAGATTCTGAGTGGAACGATGAATGTATTGATTTTACAATGATTATGTTTTTTTTTTTTTTTTTTTTTTTTTATTTTTTTTTTTTGGGTCTGTGTACACGATAAGTAGTCGAAATAATGCTTCGATTTTCAACTTCAGTATCTTGTTCGATTGGAAAGTGAATATCGTTGGTGCATTGGGGAGGTCAAAATTTAAAATTCCCAGTAATTTTCAAAAGCGCCGTGAAAAACAAAAGAAAAAATTACGGAAAACGGGAATTTTTACGAAAATTGATTTTTCACAAAATTGAATTTGGTTTTGGTGTAAATTTTAAAACAAATGACCGTAGATAATAGTATTTTCATGAATGTTTATATAGCATTTTCTATACACGATAACATTTAAAAAAATATTTTGACTTGTTTTGAGGGGTTTACGGACATTTATAGAATCCAATTTTGTTAGTTTTTTTTGGTATAAATGTCAATAAAATGTTATTCGTTGAAACGAAAAGCTTGAAAATTGAATAGAAGGCTCCTAGTATATTGTTATAATAACAGTTGAAAAATACTAAAAATATATATCAATTTTTTTTATAAGCATTTAAAGTTCAAATATTGACAAAATACGTAAAAATTATTTTGAATCCATAAAATTTCTTTTTTTAAATCTAAGATTTGAAAATTTAATACAAGATTCCTCTTAAGTTTGTCTAACTTTATTAAAAAAAAATGTCTAACTGAAAGTTAAATTAAATTTTTATGAATGTTTGAAGTTCAAATGTTTACAAGATTATTTACTCGATTTCTTATGTAGTGATTTTCTTATTTTGCTGTAATTCAGAAACGAATACCTGTGGGTACTTGAAATTTACATTATAGATGTTAAGGTTATCAAATCCTATACCTACTTGATAACATTTTCAAAATATTTTGACTCATTTTGAGCAGCTTACGGAAAATTTAATAAAACGTTCCTGACATAATGTTACAGTAGAGGTTAAATAACATAAGCAAAATTTTTTTTTATAAGCATTTAAAGTACAAATTTTGACAAAATGTATTAAATTTGATTCTGTAATTAAAAATGTATGAAATGTTCGACTTTTATAGATAAGGATTGAAAATTTAAAACAAGGTTCCACGTAAATAGGTAAATAAATTACTTTTTTCACAATAATATCATCAAATAATATACTTAGTATTATATCCAGGGCTGTATTTACACTTTTTGCGCCCTGGGTCAACAATATTTATACGCCCTCCATCAAAAAACAAAAAATTAATCCCTTTTAGATTCTGAGCAGGAACGATAAATGTATTGATTTTACAATGATGTATGTTTTTTATTTTTAAATTTTTAATTTTTGTGTCCGTACACGATAAGTAGACGAAATAATGCTTCGATTTTCAACTTCAGTATCTTGTTCGTTAGGGAAGTGAATATTGTTGGTGCATTGGTGAGGTCAAAATTTAAAATTCCCAGTAATTTTCAAAAGCGCCAAGAAAAACCAAAGAAAAATTAAGGAAAAACGGGAATTTTTACGCAAAATCCGTTTTCCACAAAATTGATTTTCGTTTTTGGTGTAACTCTAAATATACATGGTGTATATACATGACGTATTCTCTGGTCGTTTATATTTGCATTTTCTATACACGATAAAATTTTCAAAATATTTTGATTTGTTTTGAACTGTTTAGGAACATTTTCTGTTTCCAAATTTCTTAGTTTTTTTTTTCTATAAATATCAATAAAATTTTATTTGTTGGGTAAAAAAGCGTGAAAATTTAATGCAAGGCTCCTGATATATTGTTACAATAGCAGTTAAAATATTAAGAATACATATGGACAATTTTTTGTTATAAGCATTTAAAGTTCATATATTGACAAAATGTATCAAATATATTATTGAATAATTTTTTGAGCTGTTTATGGACATTGTCAGTTTTTATTTTTTTTAATATTTTTTTTCTATAAATATCAATAAAATTTTATTTGTTGGATAAAAAGCGTGGAAATGTGAAAGGCTCGTGAACTATAGTTACAATAGCAGAGGAAAAATATTAAAAATACATGGGCACAATTTTTTTTTATAATCATTTAAAGTTCAAATTTTGACAAAATTTATCACATTTAAAATTTAATAATTATTTTGTATTTAAAAATGTATAAAATGTTCAACTTTTATAGTTAAGGATTGAAAATGTATAACAAGGTTCCACGTAAAAATATAAATTACTTTATTCACAATAAATATCATCAAATATACTTAGTAATATCATAGGCTAACTGACTTCACTCAGAATCGTTTTTCGTATACAATTATATTATATCATTGAATTTAAATTAAACACTTTACATTACAGTGACTCACTTGTAATCTACTGTACAACAGAGCGACACCCACTTGCCCGCCTTTCTTTACATTATATTTTTATTAAAAATTTGACATTTGTTTTGTATCCACTGACGAATTTTGAGTGCTTTATATTCTAACAAAATGTATTGGCCAATCGCTACTTTTTATACCCTGCAAGTGATTATCAATTGTCATATTCATTCCATATCATTCATCAAATTTATTTGAGATTCTTATGTTTTTATTTATATCCATCAATAAATGTACCTATACGGCTTGACAAATATTTTTCAACTTTCAATGGTTCAATGCATTTTAGTTTTGACAATTTACGTTAAATTAGATTTGTTTTTTGTTTTAGATAAAAAATGGATGCTGGTAATAAAGATGAACGGCCTCCAAATCCACGAGCCACAGCAAACATCTTTGAAATCTTTACGTTTAGGTGCATTTTATTATACCTATATATTAATTAGAATAATTATTTGAATATTATGGGTTATAAATTTAAATTTCAAGTGTACTTTAAAGTTTAAGGGTGTTTTGAATCAAAACATATTATAGCTTGTATCAGTTGTATCTATGTACTTAGGTATCTTATAAATTGTTATAGACAGAACTTTGTTTATTCCTATGATAATAAAACTATCCTTGTTTACTTGTATACAATGATAAATTGATATTAGTATACATTATACATAAAACATAACATAAATTTTATATTTATCATATTTACCTATATGAATTGTTTATTGTCTGTACTCAGGTACACTATAGAAATAATAAATAAAATGGCTTATGATATGGTTTTTTTAGTAGCTTAATTCCGGTAGGTTTTATTTATATTTGGATAATTCACATACGTACTTAGAGAACATGTTTATAGCTAATATATAACTTCTATTACGAATTGTTAATTTATTTCGATTATAATTTGTTTGTTGGTTTCAGTTGGATTTTTGACCTTTTCAAAGTTGGACGAAAGAGGAATTTAGAATTCAATGATTTATATGTACCTCTAAATAATGACAGATCATCGTTATTGGGAATCGAATTACAGAAGTAAACTAATTAAAATATTAAATAATTACTTTTAATAAATTGTGTAAAATTGATTTTCCTTGTAAGGAGGTGGGAAATCGAAACGGTTAATGCAAACAAGAAAAATGGAGACCCTAGTTTGCTAAGGGTATTAGTTCGAATGTTTGGTGTTAAGCTTATGTTATATGGATTAATACAAGCATTTGTTGAAATTGTGTTGAGGTAAATATAATAATTATTAAATAATGATTGCAATGGGAAAACTGTATTTACCGCACGATGCAGTTGTTTTTAAAATTAATAGTTATTGTATTATCATTTTGTTTGATGTCTAGACAATATTTTGGTATTTATTAATGAGGTAATAAAAAATAATTGGATAGTATTATAAATATTGATTTCATTAGTATATTTCATTCGTATATTATAAAATGTGTTTACTGTTTAATTTTTATGACTTATTGTTAGATAATCTTGATGTTTAATTTTACCATAGAATCATAGGTTTGTTAGTGTAGAATATGATTTGGAATTATTCTGCAACTGACCATAATAAATATTTGATAGCATTTAAATAGAAAAATACTCTTAAATCAAATACCAGATTTTTATCGTACTTACTGGCTACTACCTAGGGAGTTTCTAACTGCTGGGATTTAAATTATATATTTGTTATCTTAGCGTGTATTTATGGAAGTTTTGAATAACCCGTATTTTGTAGAAACTGTAAATAATTAAACTTTAGGTAACCGAAAACATAGTGTACACCTAATATCTATAATATAAAAATGATACTATTAGACATTAGTATAATAATATAACACATACACCTAGTTAAATACATTGAAAATGATTGTTTAAAAAAAAAAAAAATGTTTGTATAAATTAAAATTAGGTACCTCAATATTTGTATGTGTGTTTTTTTAGAATGACTCAACCCATACTAATTGGTGGATTATTAGAATATTTCAACCCCGATAAATCCAACCCCAAGGACTTGAATCGTGCATACTGTTATGCCTCAGGTCTATTATTAAACATGTTGGCTAATATATTATTGTTTCATTATTCACAAATGCAAACGGGACAACTAGGAATGAAGCTTCGAGTGGCCTGCTGTTCAGCAATATATAAAAAGGTATATCATGAATCATTAAAAAGAAAAATATATCATGTAGGCAACTAAATTATTTTATTATTTTTCACTCGTTAATATGATGATATTATTATAATGCATAGGCACGCGTGGTCATTGTATATTTGTGATAAAAATTAAATTTAGTTGTATGAAATGAAATAACAAGCCGTGCATTTTTTTCTTAATAATAAATCGTATGCTCTGTGAAAACAAACCTTGATATAAAAAAAATATATATTCAGCATATTTAAAATTAAAAAGAACAAAAAAGATTTGAATAAAGATAACTATTATCTAAAAGACTAAGTAAAATATTTTTCGTAGATAGATAATATAATAATATTTCAAAAAATATATTTAATTTGTTTATTTATAACCGCTAATAGGTCGCTAAAGTACACACTCAGCACCTAACTGAAAATCGTCATGAATTTCGCGTTAAAGATATTAAAATGAGGCAGTTCTTCGGGACATACAATTTCCCGTTAGCTAATCTACGAAAAAAAAATAGTTTAAATAGTTTTTTTTTGTCTTAAAAATAGGCATTACGATTAAGTAAAACATCTTTAGGTGAAACCACAGTCGGCCAAGTGGTTAACTTGTTGTCAAATGATGTAAATCGGTTCGATATAGCATTCATATTTATTCACTTTTTATGGATCGGCCCCCTGCAATCAATTGTGGTCACATATTTTTTGTGGCAAGAACTTGGCGTATCATCTTTAGTTGGAGTGTCTATATTTCTTTTCTTTATTCCACTACAAGGTATGTATGGGTACTATTATCACGGATGTTACTCATGCGTCAAAATATAAAGTACTTAAGAAAGCAAACATTTTAATTTAAGGATGGTTGGGAAAGAAAACTTCTGTATATCGGTCGAAAACAGCGCCTAGGACCGATGAAAGAGTAAGGTTGATGAACGAAATAATATCAGGCATACAAGTGATAAAGATGTACACTTGGGAGAAACCCTTTGCGGTGCTTGTACATTTTGCAAGGAAGTATGTGCTTTGCATTTATAGTAAGATGTAATGGTATGGTTTGTAATACTCATTTACATTATTATAGGCTGGAACTTGAACAGATCAGAGGGGTCTTATACATCAGAGTGTTTTTGCAATCATTTGTAATATTTCATCTGAGATTTGCGTTGTTCATAAGTATTTTATCATACATATTATTAGGAAACTACATAAATACTCAAAAAGTAAAGTCAAGTTCCAATTTATTGTAACATCTATTAAAATATGACTATATATATTATTGTATATAAGTATTATTTATTATACCGTATTTTTAGGTTTTTGTTATACTTTCGTACTTAAGGATATTGACAACAATGACAGTATTTTTCCCCCAAGGTATTTTAACGTTAGCTGAGATGCTAATATCCATTAAACGCATTCAGGTATAAATATAAATACAGTGTACTCTTGGTAACTTGAAGCTCACAGGGAAATAAAATTCAACTTACTAATGATTTCGAGCTATCAAAATCTTTAAGTGTTATTGTTATTTGAAGGGGAATTTTATTTGTTGGAGATGTCGAGAATTTCGAGTTATCAAGGTTCGAGTTAGCGAAAGTACACTGTATATACTTTTGGCAAAAGAAATAATTCTAATAATATTAAATTCTAAAAATAATATTACGAATAATTAATAAATTAATATTTTTTTGTTTTTAAAGACATTTCTACTACAAGACGAAAAGCACAAACATGATAAACCATCGATATTAAAACCAGAAGCTACATCGAAAAGTAGCATTGAAATGTTGAATTTTAATAGTGACCATTTTGCAACAAATAGAAACATCAATGAGGAAGATGTGGGCCAATTGAGTGATTTTGGAATCGACATTTTAAACGCCTCGGCTAAATGGTTACCTAATCAACCCGATTACTCTTTAAATAACATTAATTTAACCGTTAGACCTGGGCGGTTGGTTGCAATCATTGGGCCTGTAGGAGCTGGAAAAGTATGCACGTGGCATGGGCTATATGGAAAACCAAAAGCATAATAATATGATAAAACTTTACTTTTCATACAGAGTTCATTGATTCATGCGATTTTACGAGAATTGCCACTTTGCGAAGGAAGTATTTCCGTGCGTGGCACAGTATCTTACGCATCTCAAGAACCGTGGTTGTTTAACGGTTCAGTTCAACAAAATATACTTTTTGGTTCGCCAATGGATCATAATCGCTACAAAGAAGTACAATTATCACACAATAATAGGATTTGTTTTTTTTATAAAAATTGTAAATTTCATGAAAGTTATTTATAGGTTATAAAAGTATGCGCATTGAAAACCGATTTTAAACAACTTCCTTATGGTGACAAATCTTTAGTAGGAGAAAGAGGAGTCTCTTTAAGCGGTGGTCAACGAGCGAGAGTAAATCTAGCAAGGCAAATAGAAAATTAGTTGTTTTAGATTATTTCAATAATTTTTTTATTATTTTTTAATGTTTTATATTTCTAGAGCTATATATAAACAAGCCGATATTTATTTATTGGACGACCCTTTGTCAGCTGTTGACACACACGTTGGAAAACATTTATTTGAAAAATGTATTAAGGGTAGGTACATAATTATGTCTTATATAGAGTTGTCGTTAGTATATTAACTTGATGATACATATTATGTTTCTAATTTTCAGGTTACCTCAAAAATAAAACGTGTATTCTTATTACTCACCAAATACAATACTTGTCAAGTGTTGATCAAATTGTTTTGATGGAAAATGTAAGTAGTAATTTTGGCAATAGTCCTAGATTAAAATTTGTTTAAATAATAATGAAATGATTTTTTTATTTCAATTTTTTCCCAGGCAAATATATTAGCCGAGGGTTCGTATCAGGACCTTCAATCTTCTGGCTTAGACTTTACAAAATTATTTAAATCATCGGAGGAAACAACCACCGATACTGAGATAGATAGCAACAATGCAACTAATAAAAGTTTGGAACAACCATCTGGTTTATCTCGACAAGAGTCACTTAAAAGTATTTCGTCGTCTATTGATGAAAATAAATTAAACGAAACTCAAGTAGCACCCATTGAAGTGGCTGAAATTCGGTCTTCCGCAGTAGTTTCACGTAGTATTTACTCGTCTTATATTTCTGCCGGAGGAAATACTTTTAAAATATCATTTTTATTATTCATATGTATTTTCACTCAAATTCTTGGTACTGGGGGAGATTATTGGATAAGTTATTGGTAATTTATTTTTATTTTGTTAATCAGTTTTAACTTTAAAATTTTTAACTCAATGTTAAAAAACACATATTTTTTTCAGGGTTAACCTAGAAGATCACGTTTTTCATAATGCGGAGAGTAAATCTACGAATATTAGTAATTTTATGACTTACGTGGAATCTGATACATCGTGGGTAATATCTCACCAGTTATGTGTTATAATATACTCTGTCATAAACGTAGCTATGTTAATAGTTGTTTTAATAAGATGTGCTACATTCGTATCAGTTTTTATAGGCGCATCTATGAATTTACACACCAGTATGTTCAACGCTATAACCAGAGCCACAATGTATTTTTTTAATACAAATTCGTCCGGTACAATATTTTATAAATTTAAAATAAATATGAATTATAAATTTTAATCAATATTTCTTATTTTATCAGGACGGATTCTGAACCGTTTCACTAAAGACATTGGTGCTATTGATGAAATGATAACAGTTCCTTCATTGGATTTTATATATGTAAATCATCAGCTTACTTATATTTTAAATTTTTACACACTCATTTAAGATATTTTTACCTTAAAACATTTTTTGTATAAGGTCAATAATGGTCATGGGACGTTTGCGCTTACGTTTAATTAAACATACTGTTTTGGTACACATAACATACTATATAGTTTGCGCACATATTTTTGAAAAGTCTTGGCACATTTGTGTGAAAATAATATTATTTAAGCCTGAAAAACTATGAAACATTTATTATTTACCACCATAAAACTAATAATAATAATAATTATTATTACTATCATTATTAACTGTTAACTAATATTATGAAGAAATACAAAAAAAAAATTGCATAAATATCTGGTATAAAAATTAAAAATCGTTGGAATTTAATTAAAATTATTTATTTAATTCGATTAAAACGACTAATGAATACCGACATAAAATAAAATGAACTAAAATATTTACTATAAAGAGATGTATACGTATAATTTATAAAAATTGCTGTAAAATAAACATATTAATGTGCTTAAGTAAATATTTACTATACACCTATATATATTTTTGATGTGCGCAAATTTGTTATTATTTTTTTTCAATGTTTTGTGTGCAAAAATAACTTGGAAATATGTTTGCGCAAACGGCTTTATGTAACAAAACATTATTATTTATATTTACACTGTTTTAAACTAGAATACATCGTCACTTATTGGAATTATAATTGTGGTTGGAATAGTTAATGTTTACCTTCTTATACCCACATTCTTCATTGGAGTATTGTTTTATTACACAGTAATCTATTATTTATCTACATCTCGTAGTATCAAACGTTTGGAAGGAGCCTGTAAGTGCAAAAATGTATATTTTTATATTTCAAAATATAGTCGATTCTCAATAATTCGAAAACTATGGTCAACTCTGGATAATTTTTTCTTGTCTGTTGAAATATAATCGAATTTATTTTTATCCAGCGCATTAAAATTTGAGTTATTGAGACTTGACAGTGTATAATTTATCGTGAAGTTGTTTTAATTGTGAATTATTAATTATTTAGCACGAAGTCCCGTATTAGGATATTTGAACGCGTCACTTCAAGGTTTATCAACAATAAGAGCATTTGAAGCCGAGGAAGTTTTATCTAGAGAATTCGATGACCATCAAGTAAGGGAAACAACTAGGTATATTATATTGAAATAAAATAAAATATTAATTTTTTTTAAACATTTAGGACTTACATACTTCGGCTTGGTATATTTTTATTTCGTCCACCGAAGCTTTAGGTTTTGCGTTGGATATGATCTGTCTTACATATATTAGTATCTTAACATTAAGTTTCTTAGTTGTCAAAAATGGTAATATATTAATTATTTTTTCAATATTATTTTTGTTAAAAATATTTACTTCTTTTTAGATACTTTTGGGGGAGATGTTGGACTAGTTATAACTCAAACGATGAGTTTAACAGGTTCACTTCAATGGGGAATTAGACAATTTGCTCAATTAGATAATCAGATGACATCTGTTGAAAGAGTACTTGAGTATACAAATGTTCCACAGGAAGCTGCACTTGAATCTGCACAAGGTATAATATATTCATTATCATTCCAAAACTACCATCCTACAAATATTGTTCTAAAATAAAGACCAGAATTTGGGTTCATCTAACATCACTATATTTAAATTCTTAAAACTCTGATGCATATATTATATTGTAAGCAGTGGTTTATAAAGTAGGTATCTATTTAATATTTATTTATTTTTCGTTAATTTTATCTTATGTTTACTTTAGATAAGAAACCACCAAAAGAATGGCCAGATAAAGGTCAAATTGTGTTTGAGAATTTTTATCTACGTTATAGCTTAGATGGGGATCATGTTTTAAAAAATCTCAATATTCTAATACAGCCAATGGAAAAAGTAATATTAACCAATACATACTATTATCAATATTATTTTAATAGCTTTGAACCTTGGTACAATGCAATTGTCTTTTAATTTAGATAGGAATTGTTGGTCGAACTGGTGCAGGTAAATCATCGTTGATAGGAGCGTTATTTAGACTTGCTATCAATGAGGGAAAAATTACCATCGACGGTAAAGAAATACACGAATTAGGATTACATGATTTACGTTCCAAAATTTCAATAATTCCTCAAGAACCAGTTTTGTTTTCGGGATCAATGCGAAAAAACCTAGACCCTTTGGACGAATACCCAGACCATGCTCTTTGGAATGCTTTAGAAGAAGTATATTTTATCGTTTATAATAATTTCCAAATACAGTTTTTTTTTTTGTTTACGTGATTATTATTATGAAGTAGGTAGTAAGACAAGTTTCGTAACGTTTTGTGGATTTATTACTGTTTAAGGTGGAACTTAAAACCGTCGTTGAGGATTTACCCGACGGTCTGAACTCAAAAATGTCTGAAGGCGGCTCTAATTTCAGCGTTGGTCAAAGGCAATTAGTGTGTTTGGCTAGAGCAATTGTGCGTAGTAATAAGCTTCTCGTGCTGGATGAAGCTACTGCCAATGTCGATTCACAGTAACTATTGATACAAATCATATAAAATCGATTGCAATAATGTTCTCGTTATATTCGTAAAGCTGTGTGCATTGGATTTTTGTTTTGTTTTCAGGACCGATGCATTGATTCAAAATACGATTAGAAATAAATTTCGGTCGTGTACAGTGTTAACGATCGCTCACCGTTTGAACACAGTTATGGATTCTGACAGGGTGCTTGTTATGGACGCTGGAACAATGGTCGAATTCGACCACCCTTATAACTTGTTGAAAAATAAAGATGGATTTTTGTACAAGATGGTAGAACAAACTGGATCCGAATCGTCTGAACTGTTACATAATTTAGCAGTTGAGGTAAAACCTGAAGCTCATAGTACATTCATTGTACGGTGTGTTCAATCGAATTTATCATATCAACTAACTGTGTTTGTATTTTTTTTTTTTTTTTAGAGCTTTATGAACATTGCCCACGAACACATCGAATCGACCACATGAGTCATTGATGCTAAAGTTCAGATGATTTTATACAAAAATCACATTAATGACTGTCAGTTATATAATTAATTATTGTTTCATATTTACTAGATACATTTACGGCATCACTGACTGTTTGTTCATACCTGACAAGACAATATATTAAACTATTTATTTATTTTAGTGTCTTAATAATACATTTTTTTTAAACTGAATATGATGTATAGTTACTAAAATAAAATTGTATTATGAACATCTCTGCATATTCTATTCCTATGGCTTGTTTTAATAATATACGAGATATATATTATAATAGTTTGATTATTATAGGATGAAAGTGAATTTAATTTATTATAAAACCTTAAAAAATTGTAGTTTAAAAATGCATTATTTAAAATTTTAATAAATGCACTAAAATATGGGTTTAAAATTGTTAAATATTTTTGAGAAAGAGTAAAACCTTTGTATAACGGACACCCTATAAGATGGAAATCTCCCTAGAACGGAAAATAACAACGTTCCCAAATAACCTATGTACCGTATATTTTAGTCTCCATTTAACGGAAAACTCTTTATAACGAAAAAATGTGTTGATCCCAACCGATTCCGTTATAGAGACGTTTTCCTGTATATATATACAAGTCCTTATTACCTTTGAATTGTCTTAATGAAAATGAAAAAAATATTGTGTAAATATTTAGTAGATAAAATATTAGTTATGTGCTTACAAAGTATAAAACAACACACAATCACACGGATATTGAGTAGGTACCTATACCTATTTGTGAAATAAGTAATAAATAATTCATAAAATGTTTGTAAAAAAAGTTAGTTGGCATAAATTGTTAAGAAGTATAGAAGAAAAATGACAATAGTTTAAAGAATTACATAAGAACTGTATTTTTATAACACAGATGAAAGTAGAAAACGTAGGTAGTTATTTTTAGATTGAAAAGCTAAGTAATATAATTTTAATTTGTTTACAGTAACTTCATTGCTTTAATCTCTAAGTAATGAGTATAGTAGGTAGGTACTTTAATTATTTTTAAAAGTTACTTACCCAACCCTGTGACTATTAGTAATATGGTTGGTTTAATAAATTTTTGCTGATACATTTTGCATACAACAATATTATGTTCCTTGCAGGGTGGTTCTTTTGTGAACTTTTCAAAAACTGGGATATGCGTAAATATTCTGATATTGCTGTAGATTTTTGATTGTTTTTCAAATGTGTTAAAAAAAATGTTGAGGATTTGTTACTTTCGACCCAACGAAGTATCAAAAAAAATCTAATTTTAAACTATAAACGTCATTCGGTTTTGAAGATTAAATTAATTTTTCAACTACAAACCGTTAATGACAGACACATGTTCATATTTATATTTATTTGTCCACATTAAGATACTTTATGTTATAGGTACCTACACGATGATATAGAAAATTATTAAAATAGTAGTTGAATAAAGTGTATCTATCTATATTCTATGGATATCGAATAATCAAATTAACAATGACAAGAATTAAAATATAATATGTTTTATTACATTTCTAAATGTATAACATAAATTATCGAAATATTAAACTTTTTGGTTTGGCGAAAAGGGAAGGGTACGATTTTGGTTCAAAAGGGTTTCGCCCTTATGTCTAGTAATATTTTAATTTGTAATTCATTTCAAATAATTTTAATTAGTTTGGTAGGTATCTACTTCTTAAAATTACACAATATTTAAATTTAATTACAGTATAGTATAATATTATCAAAAGGCCAATTTATTTACATAAGAATTATCATACATAATTATCATAAATACGTAATGGACCATTGTCCATATTTTTTTTAATAAAAAAAGCAAATTTACAATCAGTTATATAAATAAAAGCAGTTATCTAACATACTGTTATGTATACAGAGTGATCAGTCAAATGTGATACATTAATGATCAGTATGACTGAATGTCTAAATATATGTCATTTGTTGTGGTTTTAATTTATTTTTATTTCGCTTGAAGACACATAGGCATAAATGCCTATATGATAAAGCTACGCGTACTTTTACCAAATTTCTCATTTCACCGATTTTGTAACGGATTAAACTTTATTTCAATCTATATTTAAGAGTAAAACAATAGTTGTGAGTAATAAAAAAAAAACATCGAACATAAAAATTGAAATTAGAAAACAAAACACACAAAAAAGTAAATTAAAGTCTAAAATATTTAATATGTTAAATGTATAATACAGTATACATAATATTTATTATATATTGATTAGTGTATACGGCCAATCAATCACCTGTTATAACATCATATTATCGCTGTGACCTACGAGACCTATGCGACTATGATAGCAATAGGCACTAATTTAGTACAATGTTCTAGAATTTTTACTCACAACAGGTGATTAAATTAAAAAATTTAATATTAAACAAATTATTTAGTTGCATTTATCATCTAGGATAGGTAACAATGCGTTTGACTAAGACTTTAAACGAAACCGTTTTACTTTTATTATGAAATTCAAATATTTAAAAACTATCCTATAATAAAAAATAGCATCTATTAAAATTGTTTTAAACTGTGTAAATACTAACTATGCGTTGTTTGGCTTCAATACAAAATTTTTTTTAACATTAGGACTTACATTGTTGTATTTTATAAATTCATTGTAATTTGTTCACAAACAATTTACCTGTACACCAATCAAATCTGCCTAATTAATACATAATTTTCATACATTTATCACATATGGTACGTATAGTCTATGTTTTTTTTTATAATTTGTATTTAATTTGTAATTTTATAAGTCTTATTATGTTTACATTAAATTAACTGTTATAGCCGATAAAAAAAATTAAGAATTTATTATATGATTGTGGATTGAGAAAAGCAAAATGATTAACAACAATCACAATCCGTAAACTACTTGAATGGTCTTTACACTAATCATAAAATAATTATAAATCTATGAAATGTTACTATTTTGGTCATTATTAATAAATACACTAAAAGTTGTATCGTTTAAATTTATTGTTCAATTTAGATAGTACCTACTATAAAAGGATATTTAAGATTTTTCATGAACTTCAGTAAAACTCCTTCATTGCTAAGGATGTATATTGTATATAAACCCACCTATATGTGTTTTGGATTTTAAAAATTCATCATTAAACATTTCATTTATGATGTTACTATAATAACAAATTTAGGAACCATTGTAATATGTATCCTAAATGTACATTACCGTAAAAAATAATATTTTTTTAGTCATTATATGATGGAAAAAAGGGATATCACTCTGCTGTATAGTAGGTGTCTAGAGGGATCACTGTAACGAATGGGTTAAATTTGAAATCAATGGTATATAATCAATAATCATTATATACGAAAAACAATTCTGAACGAAGACGGTCTGTTAGCCTATAATATTATTGAGTATATTTTGTGGTATTACTGTTACCTATTAAAGTAATTTATTTCACCATTAGACTTTAGTAAACTAGTAATAAAGTAGGTTGAATTATTTTTTTACCAAAAAAGTTGTATTTAAAAATGCATAGTGTGTATACAATATAATAATATACTTTATAAGTTATTAATAATAATATTACTACAAATAATATTTTTAAATTATAACAAGATAACTAAAATCATTATTTTTCATTTTAATATCAAATTTCGTTGAAATTGAATGCAATAAATTCATCGTTCCCATCAGAATCTAAAATAAAAAAAAATTATATTACAAATTAGTCAGCGGTCAAAAGATTAAGTGTAACTAAGCTACTGAGAATTCAAAAAAATTATTTAAAAAACGTAAGAAATTGTGGTTTTATTAAAACGATTTAATGGTTTTGAAGGTGATTGAATCATTAAATGACATTGCATTCGAACTCACAATAATAAATCCAGTGCCAAGGAGTCCGGGACTTTTCCACTCACATATCGGTAAATTATTAAACGTATTTTGTTAAAAATTAATATTATAATCCTTAAATACATACAATTGGATAAGTCATTAAGAAACCTTCTATGAATCCATGCTGTACAAAAACAGTTTGAATTTAAAAAAGATGTGTTATGAGTAAGAATAACGTACACGAAGTTTCGCCTAATTAGTTTATAATAATTAATAGGATATGTTCAATATTTAATCAACGTCACAAATACGATAGTAATTTACTATAACAAATATTATTTTTGTAGCTTTAAATCATAATTAATATTATAGAAATATCAATAAGAATATTTAGTACATGGTGATAAAATTCCTAATTCCTAATAAAAATAAAATGAGATAATGTAATTCTTCTAAAATAAAATAATAGCCATGGGACACAGAATGCCATTGTTTTGTCTATATTGTAGTAATATTACATGTGTGCGTTTTCAAATATTTTGCTTTAATCGTAGGTGTTATTTAAATTAAAAAAATTAGTTCTTTTTCCAACAGATAGACAAATATGTTAAGGTACCTAGTATATTATACATATTTGTAATATTTAAATGTCATTATTATTTTCAAATCATTAAAGAAAACATTTTTTATTAGTCAATTTTAAATGTTGACAGAAAATAAATTAATTTAAATACTTAAACCAAGTTTTCAAAAACGTAATAAAATGGTTTATGAATTGGACTTCATATATTGTTGTGTAAACATTGCATATCCACCGATAACTTGTCACCAGATTTTTCTTTAATTTTGCTATAAAATGCTCAATACTTATTAAAATCGTTTTTGTAGAAATAAATTAGTATAGTTAAAAATTATCCAAGTATTATATTGTTTTCACGCTAAAGTATTTTTGAAACTTTTTTTCTTTGTTTATAGCCCCTGCAGACAGAAATTTATTTGTAATGATAATATTATAAAACCTATTATTATTATAACATTATTATAAATATAGTTATATTATTATGCAATTTGATTATTCTTATTAAAATAAAGCTAATTGTATCTTGCATATTTTGCATATTTCAACGTTTTAACAATATAAATGCATATTTGTAGTTTTATAGTGTACCTAGGTATATTATTATTTATAGCACATATATTTGTTTTTTGTCATATTTTCACATTCACAGCCACATAATATCAATAAAATTACGACCTGTCTTTATTGCCAAATATGAGATGAAATACTCATATGCGATAAATATATATATATACACATTACATTACCTATATAGAAATTCGTTTGCATCAAACAACTTCTGATCATCCAGTGCAATAAGGTAAAATATGAATTCAATCTTAGTTTTCACTTTTTATTTAAGTAGGCTAATATTTTATAGATTGAAGATAGAAAGAATGTTAAATGGCAAAGAATTTAGTGAAGACGACGAAATACTTTTTAAACTTTTAAAACTTTTCTTTACCTTTTTTAATACTTATTTTTTACATAATTTTAAATAAAATATTTTCGATTACATTTTAAGTGCATATTTTGTAGAATTTAAAATATTTATTTGTATACAACACATTTCTGTCTGGGAAATTTAATACTAACTAACAAAATAGTTTTTAAATATTTTTTTAGGTTAGAAATGGACGCTGCGGGCAGCAAAGAAAAACAGCTACCAAATCCACGAGCCACAGCAAATATCTTCGAAATTCTTACATTCAGGTGCTAATTATTAATATTTGAATTATGGTTGCATTAGAATATATTATATATGCTCATAATTAATAGGAATTGAAAAAACTTTAGTTACCTACTTTACTTCATTAAATCATAATTTCGTAGAGCCCAAATTAAATATAACTCAAAACAAAATATTTAATTTAATTTTAATAGGTATAGGTTCTTGTAATAAATTTACTTTTTTATGATACAGCTGGATATTAAACCTCTTTAAAACTGGACAAAAGAGAGATTTGGAGAGCAATGATTTATACGATCCACTTAACAATGACAAGTCATCATTATTAGGATTAGAAATTGAAAAGTAAATTTATAAGATTATATTTTTTTCAACTAACTTTAACAATTTTTTTTAAAAATTTTGTCGATAAAAGGAGATGGAAAATCGAGATAACTAATGGAAAAAAAACAAATCGGGAACCAAGTTTATCGAGAGTTTTAGTTCGAATGTTTGGTGGAAGTTTTTTGTACTATGGGTTAGTGCAAATGTTCATTGAAGCCATATTAAGGTAAATATATTTATTAAATCGTAAAAAATTATTCAATATTATCATATTCAATTTTCACTCGTATGTGTATAATATCATTGTAAGCAAGCCTTTGATATTGTTTTAAAAATAAACAAACATTTATTTTATAAAACAAAATCAGGGAACTCGATCTGTTGTATATAGTAGGTAACCAAATATAGGCAATAGTGTGATGGCTTGGGGGCTAATTTCCCCTCTACATTTAAAGTAATAAGTCACGAAAAATGTTTTCTTCAGTAAGACAAAAATGGGTTAGAACGAGTATGCTGTAATACACTTTCTCAAATATAGCTATTCTCAAAATGTTTTCAATATTTTACTAAAGAATGATTATATACAATTAGAAGTGCCTATATAATTTAAAACACAAACAATTTGTATCAAAATAAAATTTAAATTTGTTAATCAATTTTAATCGATATTAATGTATATTTATATTTATGTAAAATAAAAATATTAAATATTTGTTATACATATAGTTAATACAAGAAACCAGTATAGATGATATTTTCCCTCATTAACGGGGTACATTTACACAGATTAATGTATGAACAATATGAGGTATAAAGCCCTGTCAGTTAATGATGTCTTAGTTGCGCCTATAGTTTTGATTGTTCCTTATCATTGAGTTACTTACCCAAATGGATGTGTTAAATTATAATTCACTGATAAATCATTGCTTATAAAAACAATTCTAAGGTTATTGGAAAAAAAAATTGAAGATTATAGACTATTGCCATAAAAAAATCATATCGGTGCTTATAAGTTATAATATAATGTGAGTATGAATGATGAGAGTGAACTTTTTATAGAATGACTCAACCTTTACTTATTGGCGGACTGTTAGCATATTTCAACCACGGTGGATCCAACATCATAGACTCTAAACACGCATATATGTATGCATCTGGTCTGTTGTTAAACATGTTAGCTAACATAGTGTTGTATCATTGGTCACAATTGGAAATGGTACACCTTGGAATGAAGATCCGTGTTGCTTGCTGTTCAATAATATATAAAAAGGTAAATTTACTTACCAAAAATAAAAAGGTACCTACCTATACCATTACATTATAGGTATATTATTGTATCAATCATTATTGAATATCAAAATATCGAACACGTCTTGTTGGTTCAAGTAAAATCGAATAAAAAAAAATTTAGTTTTCAAAACACCATTTTCTTCTTAGCCTATTAAGTCTTTAACTGGCGTGTATAATGTATATGGAGAACGAGTAGTTAGATTCATAGTGTATTTATCTTTAGTAATAGTGAAAGTATATTTTTATTTAGTTTTTCGAACAAACGGCACTTTAATTGGTGACTCGAAAATCAAGGATAGTACGATTTAAAGTTAACGATGTTTTCGTTGTTAATGAGCAATAAATGTTTCATATGATTTATAATAAATTAATTATTATTATTACCTATGAGGCTATGCCTTATGTTTTATCAAATATACATATAGGCATTAACATTAAGTAAAACTTCTCTCTGTGAAACCACAGTCGGTCAAGTAGTAAATTTGATATCAAATGACGTAAACCGATTCGATATGACATTAAGATTCATACAATTTTTATGGATCGGACCCCTGCAAACTATTTTGGTCACATATTTTTTGTGGCAAGAAATAGGCGTATCGTCAATAATTGGAGTAACTGTCTTTCTCGCGTTTGTTCCATTACAAGGTACGTTTTAAAGCGATTGTAATTTGTAGCATGATAACGTATTTTTAAATATGTACATTTTTATTTTCAGGATGGTTGGGGAAGATGACGTCTGACTATCGGTCAAAAACCGCACCGAGGACTGATGAAAGAGTAAGACTAATGAACGAAATAATATCAGGCATACAAGTGATTAAGATGTACACATGGGAGAAACCTTTCGCATTGCTTGTACAATATGCAAGAAAGTATGTGCTACGGAAGTATTTAATAGGTGCTAAATTAAATAAATGTCAATTTGTTTTGTTATAGAATGGAAATCGAACAGATCAGAGGAACATCGTGGATTAGAGTTTTTTTGCAATCATTCAGAATATTTCATTTTAGATTTGCGTTGTTCATAAGTATTTTTTCATATGTATTATTAGGAAATTACATTAATACGCAACAAGTAAATACACAATTTGAACACTTATTATAAAGCAGGCACGGTGATAGAATTTTCTTCCCTGGGGCGCGGATACTGGAGCAGATACTTTTTTCACATGGGCTAGGGTTTTTTCAAAAACTTTAGTGATTACTTATATAAATAATCGACTTTAATTTAACTCCGCACTGCTATTATAGTAGTATACATTTAAATTTTTTATATATTCTCAGTAGTTTTATATAGGTATTCTACGTTCTAAATAGATAATATGACATGTATGAACTTTTGAGTAATTCATATTTTTCAAAAATAGTATACACATGATGCCTGATAAACCGTGTCATTGTAATCTGTATTGTATTGACTATTGATTAGGCATATAAAAATAACTTAACATTTTATGTCATGTGATAAAGGGTTTTATTTACTATAAAAATAAAAATTATTGATAAATAGTAAAAGTGGTGTATTTACTAGGGTGGTAGGGTGATTAAGGGGATCAATCCCTTCTTAAGCTGTATGTAATATTATGCAAAAGTTTTTGGAGTCCTGACTAAAGGTATCTAACTCTCCCCCCTCCATAAAGACACAAACCTAAATACGCCACTAAATAGTAATATATAGGTACTAACATAATATTATATAACCATAGGATATCTAAATGTCATAAATTAATAACCTAATATAATAATATTAAAACCTTTTTAAAAATAGCTGAATGTTCGTGCATTGATAGGCTCTATAGTATATTATTAATTCGATATTTGATTATGGTAAAAATTATCAAAATACTCAAAGAAGCATCTATTTATTAATATTAAAAAAAATAATTGAATACATTTATGAATTAGCTCTTATAAAAATAACAAGTGACGTACTGTAATCTATTACATTTTTCAGTGGAAGGGTGACTGGAACATTTCCTGGGTGAAAAAAAACCCTCCCTGGCGTCTCATAAAGCCTTGCCTAGCTGATAATAAAAAATAGTCACAGTACAACCCATATATTACTGTGTTATATTAATCAATAAACGTACTTCAATAGGTTTTTGTTATAATATCGTATTACAATATATTATTGACAACAATGACAGTATTTTTCCCTCAAGGTGTTATAACACTAGCTGAGATGCTGATATCCATTAAACGCATTCAGGTAAAAAAAAATAATAATTATCTCACAAATATTAAAATATGTAATAAATAATTGTTTTTTTTTTGTTTGAAAAGTCATTTTTACTACAAGATGAAAAGGACAAGCCTAATAAACAACTGTTATTGAAATCAGAAACAACATCGACAAATGGCGTAGAAATGTCAAACATTAATAGTAAAAATTGTATAGAAAATACAACTGAAAATGAAGGAGGTATTGAGAAATTGGGAAATTTTGGAATCGACATTTTAAACGCCTCAGCCAAATGGATACTTAATCAACCAGATAAATCTTTAAATAATATTAATTTAACCGTTAGACCTGGGCGGTTGGTTGCAATCATTGGGCCCGTAGGAGGCGGAAAAGTATGGATGAGTTATATAAAAAATAACAGAATGATAATATAATAAAACTTTACATTTTATACAGAGTTCACTGATTCAATCGATTTTACGAGAGTTGCCCCTTTGCGAAGGAAGTATTTCCGTGCGTGGAACAGTATCATACGCATCTCAAGAACCTTGGTTGTTTAATGGTTCAGTTCAACAAAATATACTTTTTGGTTCACCAATGGATCATGATCGTTACAAAGAAGTACAAATTTCAAACAATAATCGGATTTGTTTTTAATTAAAAATTGTAAATTTCAAGGAAGTTATTTATAGGTTATAAAAGTATGTGCATTAAAAACCGATTTTAAACAACTTCCCTATGGTGACAGATCATTAGTAGGAGAAAGAGGAGTCTCTCTTAGTGGTGGTCAACGAGCGAGAGTAAATCTAGCAAGGCAAGTAGAAAATTAGTTGTTTTAAATGTTGTTTTAGATGATTTCAATATTTTTTTAATAATTTTTAATGTTTTATAACTCTAGAGCTGTATATAAGCAAGCCGATATTTATTTATTAGACGACCCTTTGTCAGCTGTTGATACACACGTTGGAAAACATATATTTGAAAAATGTATTAAGGGTAGGTACATAATGTCTTATAGGGCGATGCCCGTTTTCACCACATGTGTACTTTCCCCTTTTCCACCAATACCCGTTTCCACCAAATAAAATAAAAAAATTAAAAACAATATAATATTTATTATGGTATAATTATAAATGGTCAGATATAAAAATTTGAAAAAAAAATATGATAATTATTATGGTATAATTATAAATGATACCTCAGTCATGTAAAAAAATTAAAAGCAATATAATATTTATTATGGAATAATTGTAAATGGTCAGATATAAAAATTTCAAAAAAAAAATTTAATTATTATTATGGTATAATTATAAATGATACCTCAGTCATGTAAATTGCAACTATATCGGGTGATTCTTTTATCAAACAACACTCATTATTTCAAAAAGCGTAAATTTTTTTGAAAATATTTTTGTACATAGTTTCAGGTTGCTTATAAAACAACGTTTTTATTAAAAAATTATATTTTTAAATATTTTTTATCCTTATATTTTTTAAGTTTTTACTTTTTTGAATGACAACATTGGGTTTTAATTTTATATTCTAAAGCAGAACATTTTTCTTAGTATTTTGATGCATGAAAATCGAATTTGGGGCGAGTAGTTTAAGAGTTATAAATATTCAAAGTTTTGATGTGCGGAGTGGTGTGGTACGGGGTTACCCCGCGAAATATTTGTCCACTTCTCCTTTTTTAAGGATAAAAAATATTTAAAAAAATGTACGATTTTTGAAATAATGAGTGTTGTTTCATAAAAGAATCACCC
>NC_042495.1:13950733-13956214 GCF_005508785.2 Acyrthosiphon pisum | reverse complement strand
TATATACATTAATCAAAAAAAAAAAAAAATGCCTATAAGAAAGTCAAATTAAATTTTTATGAGCGTTTAAAATTCTAATTTTTACAACATTGGATATTCACTCGATTTCTCATGTAGCGATTTTCTTATTTTGTTGTAATTCAAAGACGAATAACTGTAGATGCATGACAATTTCACTGAATGTTTATTTTATTAATTCTTATACTTGATAAAATTTTCAAAATATTTTGATTTGTTTTGAGCTGTTTACAGACAATTCCATATTTCAATTTTTTTATTATTTTTTCTATGAATATCAATAAAGTTTTATCTGTTGGGCCAAAAAGTGAAAAAATTTAATACAAGGCTCCTGATATATTGTCACAATAGCAGTTAAAAATATTAAAAATACATATGAACAATTTTTTTTTATAAGCATTCAAAGATCGAATTTTGACAAAATTTATCAAATTTTAATTTGAAAAATTATTTTGTAGTTAAAAATTTATAAAATGTTCAATTTTTGTATCTAAGAATTAAAAATTTAAAACAAGATTCCACATAAGTAATTAATTCTGTTACCAAAAAATTTAAAAAATACATTTACACAGTTTATTTTTATAGTCATTTTAAGTACAAATTTGGACGAAATTACATATTAAAAACCTAGGATAACTATTTTAGTTATTTTGTTGTGATTGTATAATATTATTCGTGGGTACTTGAAACTTCTAAAGTATACTATTATATATATGATTTTACCACGGTTTTTTGTTGATGTATAACGCGTTATAACTTATAAGTACCTAATAGATATTATGATATGATTAATTTGGAATTTATTATAGGTACCTATTATAGGTCAATTTTTTTTTTAATACCATAGATAAGTATATATATGTCTAATACATAGACTGATATACCGTCTCCGCTCAGAATCGTTTTTCTTATACAGTGATATTATATCATCGAATTCAAATTTAATACTGTCCATTATACAGTGACCCACTTCTAACCTACTGTACAGCAGAGCGACATCCACTTACCCACCTTTTTTTAAATTGTAGGATATACTTTTACAAAATCGTACCTGAAATTTAAAACAAAATTTTGTTTTTAATAAATATATTTAGTATAGTATTTTATAAAACGCAATATGTTACCTTCCAATTATTCCATTTTTGTAGTTCGTTATAATTTGGTCATTTTTCTTTTGGTGATTTCTTACAGTATGATCTTGTGGATGATTTGATATGTTTGTACTTTTTAATTTTATAAACACGTGCGTCTGAATTTCTATTACTAGAACGGTTAGCCATTTTATAATTGATAATTGGAGGACTTTCTTTATAAAAACTTTGATTGAACCTCCAATGAAATGACTCGCATGCGTTGGTTGTCCGTTGTAGGCTACTTGACATAGCCGCCCAAAGTGCCGGTGAATACATACTATTTTCATCAATGTAATTATCTAATAAATAATCTGAGTATTTTTCAACTCGTTCGTCGATAGGTCGATTTGACGTAAAATCTTCGACAAAGCATTCAGTGACTTCAGTCGGTTCTAAAAAAAGTAAACCAAAAGTATGGCGTATCCAAATGCCAATTTCAGGTGATCGCTTTACATCATTATTTGTAAAATCAGACGTACCTTTCATTTCAGATATTTCTTTCAAAATTATTTTTTTAGGTCTTGTACAAGGATCATCAACTGCTTTTCTTTTACAATTCGAATTTATAATTTGCCTTCAATTGCTGTTGTTGAATACGGTTCGTGGTTATGTATAATTGATTTATCCGATAATACTTCATAATTATTATCAGTTTACACTTTTTCGAAACAACTTTTTTTAATACATTGCCGACGAATATTTTCATTAGTTTTGTTTACTGATCCAATAAAAAATTTAATATTTTCTAGTATTAGTGTTTTGTTTCCACGTTTACTTTCAATCACTTTAGCCATCACAGAATTATAAATTTTAAAAATTACGTTTTATTTTAACACACACGCAGTTTTAACGTACCATTTCAACAATTAGGTGGATCCCATTTGGTGGAAACGAATATTGGGGGAAAAGGGAAAGATACACCTTTGGTGGAAACGGGTATTGGTGGAAAAGGGAAAGGTCTACTTTTGCCCCGTGTTATGGAGTTATCGTTAGAATACACATTTGATGATATTATATTTCTATTTTACAGGTTACCTCAAAGAGAAAACTTGTATACTTATTACTCACCAAATACAATACTTGTCAAGTGTTGATCAAATTATTCTGATGGAAAATGTATGCAGTAATTTTGATAACAGTCCTAGAATAAAATATATTTTAATAATAATGAAATGATTTTTTATTTTTATTTTTGCTCAGGCAAATATATTAGCCGAGGGCTCGTATCAGGAACTTCAATCTTCTGGCTTAGACTTTACAAAATTACTTAGGTCATCGGAGGAAACAACCACTGATAGTGAAATTAATATAAAAAATGCAACTAATAACAGCTTAGAACAATTTTCCGATTTATCTCGACAAGGGTCTATTGAAAGTGTTGCGTCGTCTGTTGACGAGAACACATTAAACGGAGCTCAAAAAGAACCCACTGTGGTGGCTGAAACAAGGTCTTCTGGAAAAGTTTCACGTAGTGTTTATTTGTCTTATGTTTCTGCTGGAGGAAATATTTTTAAAATATCGTTTTTATTATTTATTTGTATTTTTACACAAGTTCTCGGTACTGGTGGAGATTATTGGATAAGTTATTGGTAAAGCATTTTTTTTCAATTATTAAAATAAATTTAATGTTAAAATATATTGAATTATTTTAGGGTTTATCTGGAAGATCACGTTTTTCCTAATGCAGAGAGTAAATCTGCAAATATCAGCAATTTTTTAACTCACTTATTATCCGATACACCTTGGATAATATCTCGTCAGTTTTGTGTTATAATGTACGCTATTTTAAATTTAACTTTGCTAATAGTTATTTTCATAAGATGTGCTATGTTTGTATCAGTCCTAATGGGCACCTCTATGAATCTACATAACAATATGTTTAACGCTATCACAAGAGCCACAATGTATTTCTTCAATACAAATTCATCGGGTAATGACATTTTTTAAATAATTTTTTAACCAACTGTTTAATAGATAGTTAATATGAATTTTTCAGGTCGAATTCTTAACCGATTTACTAAAGACATTGGTGCTATTGATGAAATATTACCAACGCCTTTATTGGATTTTGTTCACGTAATTATATTAAACACATGTTTATTTCACCTAACTTGCACAATAATATAATACATAGTTATACAGTATATTATATTTTTTTTTGTATTCATATTGTTTTACCAGATAGCATTGCAACTTATAGGAACTCTTGTTGTGGTTGGTATAATTAACATTTATCTTCTCATACCGACTTTCATCGTAGGTTTGATGTGTTATTATACCGTTAATTTTTATTTATCGACATCACGTAGTATCAAACGTTTGGAAGGTGTTAGTAAGTGCTGAAATAATTATTTTCATTATGTAGTACACAAAATATATGTTATTGGATTTTAAACAAAGAATTATTTTTTTTTCAAATATAAAATAAAGCTCGAAGTCCTGTGTATGGATATTTGAATGCGTCGCTTCAAGGGTTATCTACTATCCGAGCGTTTAAAGCTGAGGATATTTTATGCAAAGAATTTGATGAACATCAAGTAACGAAAACACATTACGCATCTATAGTAAAATACTAATAATTTATTTAAAAATTCAAGGATTTACATTCTTCGACTTGGTATTTATTTATTTCAACAAGTGAAGCATTTGGATTTTCGTTGGACATGATTTGTTTCATTTATATATGTATATTAACTTTGAGTTTCTTAGTCGTAAACAATGGTAATATACAATTAATTGTATTAAAATTAATTGTATTAATAAAGTTTTTTAATGTTTAGATAATTTTGGGGGAGACGTTGGATTGGTTTTAACTCAAGCAATTAGTTTAACAGGCGCTCTTCAGTGGGGAATAAGACAATTAGCAGAATTAGATAATCAAATGACGTCTGTCGAGAGAGTACTTGAATATAAAAATGTCCCGCAGGAAGCTCCACTTGAATCTTCTCCGGGTAATTTATTCTTAATATTATAGTAGGTAGAATCACTATAATGTAAAAAAATCAATTTAGAAATACGTACATGTAGTTACTAAAAAAAATTAAAATTTACAGTACATCATTAGATTGATATATTTAAAATAGTTAAGAGTTTTTTTTGTTAAACCTTAATCGTATATTTTTTTTATCATATTTCGTTTACTAATGGTATGGCCTGTACCTATTTATGTATTATTATCAATGTAGTATATTCGTGATTTTTAAGTATATATTTCTTTGCTTTTGCTTTAGATAAGAAACCACCAAGAGAATGGCCAGATAAAGGTCAAATTGTGTTTGAGAATTTTTATCTACGTTATAGTTTAGATGGGGATCATGTTTTAAAAAATCTCAATGTTCAAATTCAGCCAATGGAAAAAGTAACATTAATCAATACGTACTATTATCAACATTATTTTAATAGCTTTAATTTTTGATACAATGACAATTATTTTTTAATTTAGATAGGAATTGTTGGTCGAACTGGTGCAGGTAAATCATCGTTGATAGGAGCGTTATTTAGACTTGCTATCAATGAGGGAAAAATTACCATCGACGGTAAAGAAATACATGAATTAGGATTACATGATTTACGTTCCAAAATTTCAATAATTCCTCAAGAACCAGTTTTGTTTTCGGGATCAATGCGAAAAAACCTAGACCCTTTGGACGAATACCCAGACCATGCTCTTTGGAATGCTTTAGAAGAAGTATATTTTATCGTTTATAATAATTTCCAAATACAGTTTTTTTTTTTTGTTTACGTGATTACTATTACGAAGTAGTAAGACAAGTTTCGTAACGTTTTGTGGATTTATTACTGTTTAAGGTGGAACTTAAAACCGTCGTTGAGGATTTACCCGACGGTCTGAACTCAAAAATGTCTGAAGGCGGCTCTAATTTCAGCGTTGGTCAAAGGCAATTAGTGTGTTTGGCTAGAGCAATTGTGCGTAGTAATAAGCTTCTCGTGCTGGATGAAGCTACTGCCAATGTCGATTCACAGTAACTATTGATACAAATCATATAAAATCGATTGCAATAATGTTCTCGTTATATTCGTAAAGCTGTGTGCATTGGATTTTTGTTTTGTTTTCAGGACCGATGCATTGATTCAAAATACGATTAGAAATAAATTTCGGTCGTGTACAGTGTTAACGATCGCTCACCGTTTGAACACAGTTATGGATTCTGACAGGGTGCTTGTTATGGACGCTGGAACAATGGTCGAATTCGACCACCCTTATAACTTGTTGAAAAATAAAGATGGGTTTTTGTATAAAATGGTAGAACAAACTGGAAGCGAAACGTCTGATTTGTTGCATAGTATAGCAGCTGAGGTATATTACGATATT
>NC_042495.1:13927192-13948667 GCF_005508785.2 Acyrthosiphon pisum | reverse complement strand
TTTGGTTTAACTCTCCCTTTTTTCGAATTTGAGAGTTATGATTATGAATGCATAATTTTGAGGAAATAGGTACATTTTAAAGCTAAATATCGTTATAACCAAATCATTTATTTCGCTTAAATTCAACTTTATTTAATTTTAATCTACACTGTTAAAATAATGTTAGTTGATGTAAGCTAGACGTATTTGTCACAATAGGTTGTAAAAAATTTCATAAAAACTTTTTATTATTTTTAATACATATAAAACATGCATTGGTTCATCATTGAAAAGTAATACTGATTAGATAAGTATTGAACCCAGCCGTAGATAGCAGAAAATATCAGAGCACTTATTATTCAGTTTCTTGACAACCGTTGCGCGTGCACAAGTTCGTATATGTACATATGGTTTCAGTCGTTGCCTATAAAATTTAAGCTGTTATAGGTAGGTACATTTATGTTCTGTAAAACTCATTAGGTAGCACTATATTTTGGGTATTAATAATATTCATTCGTCTCATTCACGCGTTTGTTGTCTTACAAATAATATGGAAGTACAAAGTACCTGACATTGAAAATGTATGTGATGAGCTGTTCCAGTTTAGCTTCATTAGTTTTAATATTAGAGTAACATAACCAATTATTTACTTAAGGTAACGGTTTTTTTTAGTTACGACATCATAAGCGTTTTATCGATAATTTATTTTTTAAGTGAGTTGTAACTTATAAGCTCAGCGATGTACACAAAGACGGGAGGAGGGGTTTGGGTGTTCGATTGATTTATTTTTTTACAATACTCATAGGTATAACATACAAATGTATACAATTTGAAAAATATTTTAATTCTTATACGCATATATAATATATATAATTTTAAATGTAGATCCTTACCATTGAAAATATCTGGATACGAGTACCCTATTTCCTAACAAAATATTGTTTAGTAATTGCTTGATCCTCTCTCCGCAAAGATACATTTGAATTTATGTCACATAAACCTTGCTTATAATTCATCATATAAATTGTTTTTTTATAACATATTTAAGTAGGTTGTAGGTATTTCATGAATAAATAAAATAAAATTATATAAAACTATGTAAATTAATATTAATTAAAAAAATGTCAAACAGCATAGGTAATACTAATATACTATATATATAATACTGTTATTAAAATAATTTTAATAATTTTAAATATTAAAATTTTTCATATAGTCTTGGGAATGTTATTTATAACACTTTATTGTATTATGTCAAGTTACAACAGAATTATAATAATATACCATAAATGGTATACCAACTATTCTTATCGACAATCAACGGCGCGGCGTTGTGATTTCAGGGCAAAAATAAATATCCAAACTAAAAATAAACAAAATTAAAAACAAATTATATCTTTTGAGTCTTGAAAAGGAACCTGATCGGCTACAAAAAAATTCAAAACGTTATATTATCGCCTGTTCTATGAAAATTAAATTGTCAATGAACGAAACCAAAACGTTCAAAATCATAATTAATAAGAACTTAGTTCCGTTCAAGTTCATTTCTTGAAAATCGAACTCATTCATATAAAGTTCACACAATTTGAACGCGTTCTTATGAACTCGTTCTTTCCCATCACTGCTACTAACACAAACTGATAGACTGACGACTGTAGTTCGAAGCGTACATTCGGCAATAGTCAACGACCAACGTAGTATAAAAACGTGTACATTTTATATAACATTGTTTGTGTTTGTTATTTTACAATGCCAAAGGGTCCAAGTTCAAAATTACCATAACTTAGAAAATGGATTGAACCGTATAATAAATCAGGTGAGGTAAATAATAAATATTGTAGTTTTTTTTTTCATAATTTATGTTTTGATTTTATAACTTTACAATAAATAAATAGCTGTAATAATCAAAAATTATTTTGCATGTTTTGCATTCTTTTCTTGCATATTTTTACTTTTTTTAGTGCATGTTTGCATGCATATTTTACTTATAACAAACATTTTTCAAAAAGGGAGAGGCTAAGAAGCTTTAGATAGGTTGCACCCTCTGCGTCAAAGGTCTGGACACGCCTATGAATTAATATAGGAACTGAAAAAAAAACTAAAATAGTTATGGTGCCTACTTTACTTCTTCAAATAATAATTTCGTAGAACCCAAATAAAATATAAATCAAAACAAAATATTTAATTTTTTTTTTTAAACTTGTAATAAATGTATTTCTTTATGCTACAGCGGGCTTTTAAACCCCTTTAATTGTCTGGGAAATTTAATATTAACTAATAAAATAGTTTTTTTAATATATTTTTTAGATTAGAAATGGACGCTGCGAGCAGCAAAGAAAAACAGCTACCAAATCCACGAGCCACAGCAAATATCTTCGAAATTCTTACATTCAGGTGCTAATTAATATTTGAATTATGGTTGCATTAGAATATATTATATATGCTCATAATTAATAGGAATTGAAAAAACTTTAGTTACCTACTTTACTTTATTAAATCATAATTTCGTAGAACCCAAATTAAATACAACTCTAAATATTTAATTTAATTTTAATAGGTATGGGTTCTTGTAACAAATGTTTTTCTTTATGCTACAGCTGGCTTTTAAGCCTCTTTAAAACGGGACAAAAGAGAGATTTGGAGAGCAATGATTTATACGATTCACTCAACGATCACAAGTCATCATTATTAGGACTTGAAATTGAAAAGTAAATTTATAAGATTATATTATTTTTAAACTAACACTCACAAATTTTCTTTAATTTTTTTAATACAAGGAGATGGAAAATCGAGATCGCTAATGCAAAAAGTACAAAACGGAAACCTAGTTTATTGAGAGTTTTAGTTCGAATGTTTGGTGGAAGTTTTTTGTACTATGGATTAGTGCAAATGTTCATTGAAGCCATATTAAGGTAAATATATTTAATAAATCGTAAAAAATATATTGAATATTATCATATTCAATTTTCACTCGTATGTGTATAATATCATTGTAAGCAAGTCTTTGATATTGTTTTAAAAATAAACAAACATTTATTTTATAAAACAAAATCAGGGAACTCGATCTTCTGTATAGTTGGTAGGCCATTGTGACTTGTGAGATGGTTCGGTGGCTAAGTTACAACCTACATGTTAGATGGCAAGTCACGAAAAATGTTTACTTCAATGAGACAAAAATGGGTACGATAGTGATAAGACCGAGTATGCTGTAAAACAGTTTCTTAAATTTAGGTAAACTCAATATTTTACTAAAGAACGATGATATATATACTCGTATCATATACGCAATTGTACATAATTGGAAGAATATAATTTAAAAGACAAGCAATTTGTATTAAAATACAATTTAAGTTTGTTAATCGATAAATATATATTTTTTATTTAATATATAAATGTAAAATAAGTATATTAAATATTTGTTTTACATATATTAATACAAAAAATATATAATAGTGGATATCTTCCCTCAAGAACGGGGACATTTACACAGATTAATGAAGGAATAGTATATAAGGCTAGGTAATAATGTCTATAGCCTTTTTCGTAAATTACGTCCTAGTTTTGCCAAGTTTCGAGTGTACCTTGTCATTGAGTTACTTACCTAAATAGATTTGTTAAATTTTAATTAAATGATACAACATTAATTGTAAAAAAAATCTGAGCTTTTTGGAAATAAAAATCATATCAGCGATTATATAATATATAATGTGAGTAGGAATGATGAGCGTGAACTTTTTATAGAATGACTCAACCTTTACTCATTGGTGGACTGTTAGCATATTTCAACCCCGGTGGATCCAAAACCATAAACACTAAACATGCATACATGTATGCATTCGGTCTGTTGTTAAACATATTAGCTTACACAGTGTTGTTTCATTATTCGCAATTAGAAATGCTACACATTGGAATGAAGATCCGGGTTGCTTGCTGTTCAACAATATATAAAAAGGTAAATTCACTTACCAAAAATAAATAAGTACCTATACGGCTATACCATTGTATCAAGATTTATTAAACATAAAATTATCAATGAGCACTTATTGGTTCACATAAAATCTCAAATCGAATACAAAAAAAATTGAGTTATAAAAACGGAAATATGAAGAGCAAAATATATTTAAAAACACCCACTGTGTATTTACCTTCTGTAATGGTGAAAGTTTTATTTTTATTTAGTTTCTTAAACAAACGGCATGGGAAAATCAAGGATAGTACGATTTAAAGTTAATAATGTTTTTGTTGTTACTGATTAATGATTATCAAATATCAAATGTTTCATATGATTTATAATAAATTAAGTAGTTATTATTGCTACTCATACGGTTCTATGTCTTTTTTTTATTATGTATACATATATAGGCATTAACATTAAGTACAACTTCTCTCTGTGAAACGACAGTCGGTCAAGTAGTAAATTTGATATCAAATGACGTAAACCGATTCGATATGGCATTAAGATGTATACAATTTTTATTGATCGGACCTTTGCAAACTATTATAGTCACATATTTCTTGTGGCAAGAAATAGGCGTATCGTCAATAATTGGAGTAACTGTCTTTCTCGCGTTTGTTCCATTACAAGGTACGTTTTAAAGCGATTGTAATTTGTAGCATGATAACGTATTTTTAAATATGTACATTTTTATTTTCAGGATGGTTGGGGAAGATTACGTCTGACTATCGGTCAAAAATCGCACCAAGGACGGACGAAAGAGTAAGAATAATGAACGAAATAATATCAGGCATACAAGTGATTAAGATGTACACATGGGAGAAACCTTTTGCATTGCTTGTACAATATGCAAGAAAGTATGTGTTACGGATATATTTAATAGAGTTGATAAATTAAATAAATGTGAATTTGTTTTTTTACAGGATGGAAATCGAACAGATCAGAGGAACATCGTGGATTAGAGTTTTTTTTCAATCATTCAGAATATTTCATATTAGATTTGCTTTGTTTACATCCATTTTATCATATGTATTATTAGGAAATTACATTAACACGCAACAAGTAAATACACAAGTTGAAAATATTTATTATAAATAGGCATGTCGCTAGAATTGCTTTCCCTGGGGCATGGACTGGAGCATAAAATTTTTGTGCATGGATTAGGGTTTTTTCAAAAATTCTTTGATTACTCAGATAAACAATTTACTTTAATTTAACTCAGCACTTCTATTATAGTAGCTCACCTATACAGGTACTCTCAGTAGTTTTATACAGGTATTCCACGTTCTAAATAGATAATATGACATATGTATGAACTTTTGAGTGATTAATAACGTTTCAAAAATAGTTAATACTACCATTGATTATATTATAATTGATTATTGATAATATTAAATAATAGTACTTATAATCAATGATATGTACTATTTATATAATAACACAACACTCTCATACGTGTTAGGTATTTACTAACACAATATTATATAACCATTCTGTTGCTGAGTGGACTAAAGATTTCTGTTGCTATGATTATTGAGATATTCAGGTTTACTAGCATATTAGCTTAACTAATTTTATTATTAAGATGAAGTTTTGAACTCAATTATAGGTTAAACCGTTGGCCTCTCTGACCGACAACAATATCATTCCAGTTTATCTATAATATTTGGACCGACACGCGACATGCTGTCCACCTTCAAATATTTTTCAACCAACATTGGCTTATATATTTACATAAAAAAAGTATAACATAATTTTGCACAACGGTGCATAGTCTTCCGGGCACAAAGTGGCCAATATTGCAGCCGGATCGACGCTAACGTTGCTTGTGGCCTGTGAGCGACCATGTAATAAATGCTCATGCAGCATGCTCCCATTGAAACAACAAAATTACAATATAAGTCTTTTGGTAATGCTATGAGTTGCCGTAAACCCATGTAATTATTTTTCAAAACTGTCCTTTTTAACTCTAATTATAAGTTACAAATTTGCACTATATTGTAACTCAGTTGGTGTGAAAACTCTGCACCTTGATATTTTTGGTTTTTTCATTTTATTATAAAAACTCACGCAATACGTGGCAATTCATATTATTTTATCTAACGAAAAATACTTATCAAATATAGAAAATTTACCTACGGTAATACCGGAATATTGTATAATGTTTTAGATTCTGAGTGGAACGATGAATGTATTGATTTTACAATGATGTGTTTTTGTATTTTTTTTTATTTTTTGTGTCTGTGTACACGATAAGTAGTCAAAATAATGCTTCGATTTTCACCTACAGTATCTTGTTTGATGGGAGAATGAATATTGTTGGTGTATTGGGAAGGTCAAAATTTAAAATTCCCAATAGTTTTCAAAAGCGCCGGGAAAAACAACATAAAAGTTAAGGAAAAAACGGGAATATTTACGCAAAATCGGTTTTCCACAAAATGAAATTTTCATTGGTTACTTATATTTCAATTTCCTATACACAATACAATTTTCAAAATATTTTGATTTGTTTTGAACTGTTTAGGAACATTTTCTGTTTCCAATTTTATTAGATTTCTGTCTATGAATGTCAATAAAACATTATTTGCTAGGGAAAAAAGCTTGAAAATTTAATACAAGGCTTCTACTAAATAGTTACAATGTCATTTAAAAAGTATTATAAATCCTTGGTCGCAGTTTTTTTTTATAAGCATTTAAAGTTTAAAAACTTACAAAATATGGAAAAATCACGAAAATTATCAAATTATTTTGAGTTAAGAATTCATAAAAATTTTTCTTTTTAAATCTAAGATTTTAAAATGTAATACAAGATTCCTTATAAGATTATATACATTAATCAAAAAAAAAAAAAAAATGCCTATAAGAAAGTCAAATTAAATTTTTATGAGCGTTTAAAATTCTAATTTTTACAACATTGGATATTCACTCGATTTCTCATGTAGCGATTTTCTTATTTTGTTGTAATTCAAAGACGAATAACTGTAGATGCATGAATATTTCACGGAATGTTTATTTTATTAATTCTTATACTTGATAGATTTTCAAAATATTTTGATTTGTTTTGAGGTGTTTACAGACAATTTCATATTTCAATTTGTTTATTATTTTTTCTATGAATATCAATAAAGTTTTATCTGTTGGGCCAAAAAGTGAAAAAATTTAATACAAGGCTCCTGATATATTGTCACAATAGCAGTTAAAAATATTAAAAATACATATGAACAATTTTTTTTATAAGCATTATAAAAGCAGTATCATGCTTTAAGGAGTAATATTTAGGTACTTCACATGACATAAATATTTGGGCTATGACTATGTGTGAGCATAGGCGCAAATTGAGAGGTCTTGGGGGGGGGGGCTAAGCCCCACAAGTTAGCCCCCCCAAGACAAAAGTTGAAATTGCGCCTACCTATGTGTGTGAGTAGTAAATGATAATTAGTGTGGGTTTCCGAAAATCACTGTAATACAGCGTCGAGCAACCGCCCCCAGATGCAACTCTCACACACGCACACACATGTCAATACATTGCGAAAAATGAAAATGTTGCTGTTTGAGTTACCATAACACCGGCACGATACACTCAATATGCTTAAGATGACTGTCTATGTACAATATTTAACGACCCGATCAAAAGTAAAACCATCTGACCGATAACAATATCATTCCAGTTTATGTCCGGTTAATATTAATACATGAGAATTATAAATGTACTAAAATAACCAAGTAGAATAGTATTATTACCTATCTAAGAGTAGTAGAACGTGGATATATTGATAGTATCAAAATGTTTGATACACTGTATAGTTTATTATGATCTCGGTATTTGCCTATAGAAATTTATCAAAATACTCACAAAAGTTCCTATTCATAATATTATAATACCTTAATTAGATTCTGAGCAGAGCGAGGGATCTAGTGGTTTTACAATGGTGTTAATTATTATTTTTTTTTTATCCTGTATATAACATTTTTACCAGAAGAAGTCAGAAGGAGTTTTTACCAGAATCTAAAATTGATACAATTTATGATATAGCTCTTATAAAAATAACTTGTGAGGTTCCATAACAGATTGGCTATTACAATTTTCAGTGATGGCCCCTCTTGGAGCCGTGTCTGATAATCAAAATATAATACAACATTTATGCCTGAACCTTAATCTATTGGCTATTACCTAGTTGTATATTAATAAAACGTACTTCTATAGGTTTTCGTTATAATATCGTATTTCAATATATTAAGGATAACAATGACAGTACTCTTCCCTGAAGGTGTTTTAATACTAGGTGAGATGTTGATATCCATTAAACGCATTCAGGTATAAAAATAATAATTATTTAAGATTATAAATATAATTGCAAATAAATAATAAATAATAATTTTTTGTTTGAAAAGTCATTTTTGTTACAAGATGAAAAGGACAAGCCTAATAAACAACTGTTATTGAAATCAGAAACAACATCGATAAATGGCGCAGAAATGTCAAATATTAATAATAAAAATTGTATAGAAAATACAACTGAAAATGAAGGAGGTATTGACAAATTGGGAAATTTTGGAATCGACATTTTAAACGCCTCGGCCAAATGGATACTTAATCAACCAGATAAATCTTTAAATAACATTAATTTAACCGTTAGACCTGGGCGGTTGGTTGCAATCATTGGGCCTGTAGGAGCTGGAAAAGTATGTATGTGGAATGAGCTATATGGAAAATGAGTAATAACAGAATAATAATATGATAAAACTTTACTTTTCATGAAGAGTTCATTGATTCATGCGATTCTACGTGAATTGCCACTTTGCGAAGGAAGTATTTCCGTGCATGGTACAGTATCGTACGCTTGCCAAGAACCGTGGTTGTTTAACGGTTCAGTTCAACAAAATATACTTTTTGGTTCGCCAATGGATCATGATCGTTATAAAGAAGTACAATTTTCAAACGATAATACTGATAATAGAATTTGCTTTTACTAAAAATTGTTAATTTCATGGAAATTATTTATAGGTTATAAAAGTATGCGCATTGAAAACTGATTTTAAACAACTTCCTTATGGTGACAGATCTTTAGTAGGAGAAAGAGGAGTGTCTCTTAGTGGTGGTCAAAGAGCGAGAGTAAATCTAGCAAGGTAAGTAGATAATTAGTTGTTTAATTTTTTTTATGATTTTTTGTTATTTTACGTTTCTAGAGCTGTATATAAACAAGCCGATATTTATTTATTGGACGACCCTTTGTCAGCTGTTGACACACACGTTGGAAAACATTTATTTGAAAAATGTATTAAGGGTAGGTACATAATGTCTTTAGTTGTCGTTAGTATATTAATTTGAATAATTTTATGACACATATTATATTTCTAATTTACAGGTTACCTCAAAAATAAAACGTGTATTCTTATTACTCACCAAATACAATACTTGTCAAGTGTTGATCAAATTGTTTTGATGGAAAATGTAAGTAGTAATTTTGGCAATAGTCCTAGAATAAAATATGTTTTAATAATTATGAAATAATTTTTTATTTTAATTTTTTTCCCAGGCAAATATATTAGCCGAGGGTTCGTATCAGGAACTTCAATCTTCTGGCTTAGACTTTACAAAATTACTTAGGTCATCGGAGGAAACAACCACTGATAGTGAAATTAATATAAAAAATGCAACTAGTAACAGTTTGGAACAACACTCAGAATTATCTCGACAAGGGTCTATTAAGAGTGTTGCATCGTCCGTTGACGAGGATACATTGAATGGAGCTCAAACAGAACTCACTGAAGCGGCTGAAACTAGGTCATCCAGAAATGTTTCACGTACCGTTTATTTGTCTTATATTTCTGCTGGAGGAAATATTTTTAAAATATCATTTTTATTATTTTTGTGCATTTTTACACAAGTTCTTGCTACTGGTGTAGATTATTGGATAAGTTATTGGTAAGGTAGTTGGATTTTTTTTTCTTTCAATTTTAAAATATAGTGAAATATTTTAGGGTTTATCTAGAAGATCACGTTTTTCCTAATGCAGAGAGTAATTCTATGAATATCAATTATATTACATACCTATTATTCGATACAACTTCGATAATATCTCGCCAATTTTGTGTTATAATGTACGCTATTTTAAATTTAACTTTGCTAATAGTTATTTTCATAAGATGTGCTATGTTTGTATCAGTCATAATGGACTCCTCTATGAATCTACATAACAATATGTTTAACGCTATCACAAGAGCCACAATGTATTTCTTCAATACAAATTCATCGGGTAATGAAATTTCTTAAATAATTATTTAACTGCATGTTTAATAGATAGTCAATATTAATTTTTCAGGTCGAATTCTAAACCGCTTTACTAAAGATGTTGGTGCTATTGATGAAATATTACCTTTGCCTTTATTGGATTTTGTTACCGTAATTACATTAAATTCGTTTTTACTTCATTTAATGTGCACAATAACATTATTTTATACATATATTTACAATATGGTAAATTTTTTTTTGTATTAATATTGTTTTACCAGATAGCATTGCAACTTATAGGAACTCTTGTTGTGGTTGGTATAATTAACATTTATCTTCTCATACCGACTTTCATCATAGGATTGATTTGTTATTATACAGTTATTTTTTATTTATCAACATCACGTAGTATCAAACGTTTGGAAGGTGTTAGTAAGTGCTGAAATAATTATTCTCATTATGTATCACACAAAATATATGTTATGGAATTTTAAACAAGGAATTATTATATTTTTCAAATATAAAATATAGCCCGAAGTCCCGTGTATGGATATTTGAATGCGTCGCTTCAAGGATTATCTACTATCCGAGCGTTTAAAGCTGAGGATATTTTATGCAAAGAATTTGATGAACATCAAGTAACGAAAACACATTACGCATCTATAATAAAATACTAATAATTTATTTAAAAATTCAAGGATTTACATTCTTCGACTTGGTATTTATTTATTTCAACAAGTGAAGCATTTGGATTTTCGTTGGACATGGTATCTTTAATGTATTTATGTATATTAACTTTCAGTTTCTTACTAGTAAACAATGGTAATATACAATTAATTTTATTGAAATTAGTTTAATAGTTTAATAGTTTTTTAATATAGTTAATTAATTTTTAGATATATTTGGGGGAGATGTTGGATTAGTTTTAACTCAATTAATTAGTATGACGGGTTCTCTCCAGTGGGGAATAAGACGATTAGCAGAATTAGATAATCAAATGTCGTCTGTCGAGAGAGTACTTGAATATACAAATGTCCCGCAGGAAGCTCCACTTGAATCTTCTCCGGGTAATTTATTCTTAATAACATAATAGGTATAATGTAAAACAATTCAATTTAGAATAACATATATATGTATATTGTATAGTTACAGAAAAAATTGAAATGTTCAGTATATCTTTAGATTTATATATTTAAAATATTAATGAATTTTTTATTCCTAACCTTAATCGTATATTTGTTTGATCATATTTCATTTACCAACATTATGACCAGTAGTCAGTACTAGCATTAATGTATATGTTATTACTTATAAGGTATCTATTTAATGTATAATATACATTATTTTAAAGTAAATATTTCTTTATTCTTGTTTTAGATAAAAAACCACCAAGAGAATGGCCAGATAAAGGTCAAATTGTGTTTGAGAATTTTTATCTACGTTATAGCTTAGATGGGGATCATGTTTTAAAAAATCTCAATATTCTAATACAGCCAATGGAAAAAGTAATATTAACCAATACATACTATTATCAATATTATTTTAATAGCTTTGAACCTTGGTACAATGCAATTGTCTTTTAATTTAGGTAGGAATTGTTGGTAGAACTGGTGCAGGTAAATCGTCAATAATAGGAGCGTTATTTAGACTCGCTCTCAATGAGGGAAATATCACCATCGACGGTATAGAAATACATGAATTAGGATTACATGATTTACGTTCCAAAATTTCTATAATTCCTCAAGAACCAGTTTTATTTTCGGGATCAATGCGAAAAAACCTAGATCCTTTAGACGAATACTCAGATCATGCTCTTTGGAATGCTTTAGAAGAAGTATATTTTCTCGTTTATAATATTTTTAAAAAACAGTTTTTTTTATGTTTGCGTGATTATTATTACGCAGTAGTAAGACAAGTTTCGTAACGTTTTGTGGATTTATTACTGTTTAAGGTGCAACTTAAAACCGTCGTTGAGGATTTGCCCGACGGTCTGAACTCAAAAATGTCTGAAGGCGGGTCAAATTTCAGCGTTGGTCAAAGGCAATTAGTGTGTTTGGCTAGAGCAATAGTGCGTAGTAATAAGATTCTCGTGTTGGATGAAGCTACTGCCAATGTCGATTCACAGTAACTATTGATACAAATCATATAAAATCGATCGCAATAATGTTCTCGTTATATTCGTAAAGCTGTGTGCATTGGATTTTTGTTTTGTTTTCAGGACCGATGCATTGATTCAAAATACGATTAGAAATAAATTTCGATCGTGTACAGTGTTAACGATCGCTCACCGTTTGAACACAGTTATGGATTCTGACAGGGTGCTTGTTATGGATGCTGGAACAATTGTCGAATTCGACTACCCTTATAACTTGTTGAAAAATAAAGATGGGTTTTTGTACAAGATGGTAGAACAAACTGGATCCGAATCGTCTGATTTGTTGCATAGTATAGCAGCTGAGGTATATTACGATATTAAATTACACAGATTGTATTTATTCCATCGAATATATTTATTTATTGTTCATAACATGGTTTATGCATTATTTTTTTTTATAGAGCTTTAACACAACGAAGAATCAACAGTAAAACGAATCGTCGGTTTATACTTCTATTTTATTTTTTAAATTCTGTTTATTTATTTACTAAAATAAATGAGGTTTGCTTAACTATAAGAATAATGTTATAAAATGACTTCGAATTTTGTTGCTACTCACACTATTTAACTGATATAAATAATATTATTACATTTAATATATTACTATTTACGTTATATATGAAAATATTTAATCAAAATAATATTATGTTAATTAATTAAATAGGTTCTTTTTAGTGAGTTATGTCATTGCAAAAATTGTGTTGATTGGTTGAGCAAGGATTATCTTGCGTTAACCGTTAAACCGTCTGAGATAATACATTTATTATTTAACAATATAAATATTGAATATTCATTGTTGTTGTAATACTTTTGCGTATCTTGAATCTTCAGACCCTAAGTATTCATTTTATATTTTGGGCTTTGGGCTATATTAGATTTAAAGTATAAAATTTGTTTATTTATTTATAATTTGCCGATCACCTCGATCACATGTTACGAACTTGTAAGACGGAGACAGTAAAATATTATACTGGTGAGGCGTCCTTTTAAGGTGGTTCCTGTGGGTCATGAAGTCTTTGTCTAACACACGCGCAACATAGGATTTGTAAGACGGAGACAATATTATATGCGGGTGAAGCGTCCTCTTAAAGTATTAAACACAGACGCAATCGGATTTCGTACTGAAAGACGATAATAGAGTCTATAACAAAAATCAGATTTAATAACAATTATTATTATTATCCATAGATTTTTCTACTAAACAATATAATAATTCAACGATAGAAGTTAGTTACTGATAATAATTTAATTATACTATCATAGCATTCTATAAGAACCTAGTTAAAAATTATAATATTGATAAAACTAGTTACTAGTTATTCTTATTTTATGTAGGTACAATTATAATATTATATTAATAAAATTAAAATAATTTTTCACAGATGAATCTGTTACTTTTAAGATATGACATTATTCTGGCTAGAAAAATATCGAGTAACAAGATTAGTCAGTGCAGAATAAAGTCAAATCTACGAAGAGACTATATTCCAGCTGGAAGCTATATTTTATTTTAAGGAGAAATAAAGACATTTGAGCTAGTACCGTCTTTAATATTATATAAATAAAAGCCTGCAAATTTTGATGGTATAAGTCAAAAAACGTTTGTCACTATTCTTCCAGGGGTCACAATATAAATATAATTATAAAACAATTATTAATTTGACAGATATGCTATTCAACCACTTTTAAGTAGGTAATTATTAATTAATTATTATTTTCCATGCAGCGTATTGTTTAAAATGGTTTATATTTAATCTATAATCTGTAGAATGTATGATTATACCTTATATTGTCAAAGTATCTGTATTTAAAATCAAATACTTAATTACAATTTTTTTTTATTTTACTATTTTAGCTCATACAATATCTTCTAATTGCAATCAAATCACGGTGATAATAACAAATACTAAAAACAAATGTGGCCATCAGAAAATGTCCTTGGGTTATGACTTATAGGTCATTTGGTTTAACTCTCCCTTTTTTCGAATTTGAGGTTATGATTAGAATGCATAATTTTGAGGAAATACATTTTAAAGCTAAATATCGTTATAACCAAATCATTTATTTCGCTTAAATTCAACTTTATTTAATTTTAATCTACACTGTTAAAATAATGTTAGTTGATGTAAGCTAGACGTATTTGTCACAATAGGTTGTAAAAAATTTCATAAAAACTTTTTATTATTTTTAATACATATAAAACATGCATTGGTTCATCATTGAAAAGTAATACTGATTAGATAAGTATTGAACCCAGCCGTAGATAGCAGAAAATATCAGAGCACTTATTATTCAGTTTCTTGACAACCGTTGCGCGTGCACTGCAAGTTCGTATATGTACATATGGTTTCAGTCGTTGCCTATAAAATTTAAGCTGTTATAGGTAGGTACATTTATGTTCTGTAAAACTCATTAGGTAGCACTATATTTTGGGTATTAATAATATTCATTCGTCTCATTCACGCGTTTGTTGTCTTACATATAATATGGAAGTACAAAGTACCTGACATTGAAAATGTATGTGGTGAGCTGTTCCAGTTTAGCTTCATTAGTTTTAATATTAGAGTAACATAACCAATTATTTACTTAAGGTAACGGTTTTTTTTAGTTACGACATCATAAGCGTTTTATCGATAATTTATTTTATTATTTATTTTTATTTTTCGATTGATATATTTTTTTACAATACTCATAGGTATAACATACAAATGTATACAATTTGAAAAATATTTTAATTCTTATATGCATATATAATATATATAATTTTAAATGTAGATCCTTACCATTGAAAATATCTGGATACGAGTACCCTATTACCTAACAAAATATTGTTTAGTAATTGCTTGATCCTCTCTCCGCAAAGATACATTTGAATTTATGTCACATAAACCTTGCTTATAATTCATCATATAAATTGTTTTTTTATAACATATTTAAGTAGGATGTAGGTATTTCATGAATAAATAAAATAAAATTATATAAAACTATGTAAATTAATATTAATTAAAAAAATGTCAAACAGCATAATACTAATATACTATATATATATAATACTGTTATTAAAATAATTTTAATAATTTTAAATATTAAAATTTTTCATATAGTCTTGGGAATGTTATTTATAACACTTTATTGTATTATATCAAGTTACAACAGAATTATATTAATATACCATAAATGGTATACAAACTATTCTTATCGGCAATCAACGGCGCGGCGTTGTGATTTCAGGGCAAAAATAAATATCCAAACTAAAAATAAACAAAATTAAAAACAAATTATATCTTTTGAGTCTTGAAAAGGAACCTGATCGGCTACAAAAAAATTCAAAACGTTATCTTATCGCCTGTTCTATGAAAATTAAATTGTCAATTAACGAAACCAAAACGTTCAAAATCATAATTAATAAGAACTTAGTTCCGTTCAAGTTCATTTCTTGAAAATCGAACTCATTCATATAAAGTTCACACAATTTGAACGCGTTCTTATGAACTCGTTCTTTCCCATCACTGCTACTAACACGAACTGATAGACTGACGACTGTAGTTCGAAGCGTACATTCGGCAATAGTCAACGACCAACGTAGTATAAAAACGTGTACATTTTATATAACATTGTTTGTGTTTGTTATTTTACAATGCCAAAGGGTCCAAGTTCAAAATTACCATAACTTAGAAAATGGATTGAACCGTATAACAAATCAGGTGAAGTAAATAATAAATATTGTAGTTTTTTTTTTCATAATTTATGTTTTGATTTTATAACTTTACAATAAATAAATAGCTGTAATAATCAAAAATTATTTTGCATGTTTTGCATTCTTTTCTTGCATATTTTTACTTTTTTTAGTGCATGTTTGCATGCATATTTTACTTATAACAAACATTTTTCAAAAAGGGAGAGGCTAAGAAGCTTTAGATAGGTTGCACCCTCTGCGTCAAAGGTCTGGACACGCCTATGAATTAATATAGGAACTGAAAAAAAAACTAAAATTGTTATGGTGCCTACTTTACTTCTTCAAATAATAATTTCGTAGAACCCAAATAAAATATAAATCAAAACAAAAAAATTTAATTTTTTTTTTTTAAACTTGTAATAAATGTATTTCTTTATGCTACAGCGGGCTTTTAAACCTCTTTAATTGTCTGGGAAATTTAATATTAACTAACAAAATAGTTTTTTAAATATATTTTTAGATTAGAAATGGACGCTGCGGGCAGCAAAGAAAAACAGCTACCAAATCCACGAGCCACAGCAAATATCTTCGAAATTCTTACATTCAGGTGCTAATTAATATTTGAATTATGGTTGCATTAGAATATATTATATATGCTCATAATTAATAGGAATTGAAAAAACTTTAGTTACCTACTTTACTTTATTAAATCATAATTTCGTAGAACCCAAATTAAATACAACTCAAAACTAAATATTTAATTTAATTTTAATAGGTATGGGTTCTTGTAACAAATGTTTTTCTTTATGCTACAGCTGGCTTTTAAGCCTCTTTAAAACGGGACAAAAGAGAGATTTGGAGAGCAATGATTTATACGATTCACTCAACGATCACAAGTCATCATTATTAGGACTTGAAATTGAAAAGTAAATTTATAAGATTATATTATTTTTAAACTAACACTCACAAATTTTCTTTAATTTTTTTAATACAAGGAGATGGAAAATCGAGATCGCTAATGCAAAAAGTACAAATCGGAAACCTAGTTTATTGAGAGTTTTAGTTCGAATGTTTGGTGGAAGTTTTTTGTACTATGGATTAGTGCAAATGTTCATTGAAGCCATATTAAGGTAAATATATTTAATAAATCGTAAAAAATATATTCAATATTATCATATTCAATTTTCACTCGTATGTGTATAATATCATTGTAAGCAGGTCTGTGATATTGTTTTAAAAATAAACAAACATTTATTGTATAAAACAAAATCAGGGAACTCGATCTTCTGTATAGTTGGTAGGCCATTGTGACTTGTGAGATGGTTCGGTGGCTAAGTTACAACCTACATGTTAGATGGCAAGTCACGAAAAATGTTTACTTCAATGAGACAAAAATGGGTACGATAGTGATAAGACCGAGTATGCTGTAAAACAGTTTCTTAAATTTAGGTAAACTCAATATTTTACTAAAGAACGATGATATATATACTCGTATCATATACGCAATTGTACATAATTGGAAGTATATAATTTAAAAGACAAGCAATTTGTATTAAAATACAATTTAAGTTTGTTAATCGATAAATATATATTTTTTATTTAATATATAAATGTAAAATAAGTATATTAAATATTTGTTTTACATATATTAATACAAAAAATATATAATAGTGGATATCTTCCCTCAAGGACGGGGACATTTACACAGATTAATGAAGGAATAGTATATAAGGATAGGTAATAATGTCTATAGCCTTTTTCGTAAATTACGTCCTAGTTTTGCCAAGTTTCGAGTGTACCTTGTCATTGAGACATTGAGTTACTTACCTAAATAGATTTGTTAAATTTTAATAAAATGATACAACATTAATTGTAAAAAAAATTTGAGCTTTTTGGAAATAAAAATCATATCAGCGATTATATAATATATATAATGTGAGTAGGAATGATGAGCGTGAACTTTTTATAGAATGACTCAACCTTTACTCATTGGTGGACTGTTAGCATATTTCAACCCCGGTGGATCCAAAACCATAAACACTAAACATGCATACATGTATGCATTCGGTCTGTTGTTAAACATATTAGCTTACACAGTGTTGTTTCATTATTCGCAATTGGAAATGCTACACATTGGAATGAAGATCCGGGTTGCTTGCTGTTCAACAATATATAAAAAGGTAAATTCACTTACCAAAAATAAATAAGTACCTATACGGCTATACCATTAAATTATATGTTATTGTATCAAGAGTTATTAAACATAAAATTATCAATGAGCACTTATTGGTTCACATAAAATCTCAAATCGAATACAAAAAAAATTGAGTTATAAAAACGGAAATATGGAGAGCTAAATATATTTAAAGACACCCACTGTGTATTTACCTTCTGTAATGGTGAAAGTTTTATTTTTATTTAGTTTCTTAAACAAACGGCATGGGAAAATCAAGGATAGTACGATTTAAAGTTAATAATGTTTTTGTTGTTACTGATTAATGATTATCAAATATCAAATGTTTCATATGGTTTATAATAAATTAAGTAGTTATTATTGTTACTCATACGGTTCTATGTCTTTTTTTTATTATGTATACATATATATAGGCATTAACATTAAGTACAACTTCTCTCTGTGAAACGACAGTCGGTCAAGTAGTAAATTTGATATCAAATGACGTAAACCGATTCGATATGGCATTAATATGTATACAATTTTTATTGATCGGACCTTTGCAAACTATTATAGTCACATATTTCTTGTGGCAAGAAATAGGCGTATCGTCAATAATTGGAGTAACTGTCTTTCTCGCGTTTGTTCCATTACAAGGTACGTTTTAAAGCGATTGTAATTTGTAGCATGATAACGTATTTTTAAATATGTACATTTTTATTTTCAGGATGGTTGGGGAAGATTACGTCTGACTATCGGTCAAAAATCGCACCAAGGACGGACGAAAGAGTAAGAATAATGAACGAAATAATATCAGGCATACAAGTGATTAAGATGTACACATGGGAGAAACCTTTTGCATTGCTTGTACAATATGCAAGAAAGTATGTGTTACGGATATATTTAATAGAGTTGATAAGGTAAATAAATGTGAATTTGTTTTTTTACAGGATGGAAATCGAACAGATCAGAGGAACATCGTGGATTAGAGTTTTTTTTCAATCATTCAGAATATTTCATATTAGATTTGCTTTGTTTACATCCATTTTATCATATGTATTATTAGGAAGTTACATTAACACGCAACAAGTAAATACACAAGTTGAAAATATTTATTATAAATAGGCATGTCGCTAGAATTGCTTTCCCTGGGGCATGGACTGGAGCATAAAATTTTTGTGCATGGATTAGGGTTTTTTCAAAAATTCTTTGATTACTCAGATAAACAATTTACTTTAATTTAACTCAGCACTTCTATTATAGTAGCTCACCTATACAGGTACTCTCAGTAGTTTTATACAGGTATTCCACGTTCTAAATAGATAATATGACATATGTATGAACTTTTGAGTGATTAATAACGTTTCAAAAATAGTTAATACTACCATTGATTATATTATAATTGATTATTGATAATATTAAATAATATAATCAATGATATGATATGATATAATCAATGATATGTACTACTTATATAATAACACAACACTCTCATACGTGTTAGGTATTTACTAACACAATATTATATAACCATTCTGTTGCTGAGTGGACTAAAGATTTCTGTTGCTATGATTATTGAGATATTCAGGTTTACTAGCATATTAGCTTAACTAATTTTATTATTAAGATGAAGTTTTGAACTCAATTATAGGTTAAACCGTTGGCCTCTCTGACCGACAACAATATCATTCCAGTTTATCTATAATATTTGGACCGACACGCGACATGCTGTCCACCTTCAAATATTTTTCAACCAACATTGGCTTATATATTTACATAAAAAAAGTATAACATAATTTTGCACAATGGTGCATAGTCTTCCGGGCACAAAGTGGCCAATATTGCAGCCGGATCGACGCTAACGTTGCTTGTGGCCTGTGGGCGACCATGTAATAAATGCTCATGCAGCATGCTCCCATTGAAACAACAAAATTACAATATAAGTCTTTTGGTAATGCTATGAGTTGCCGTAAACCCATGTAATTATTTTTCAAAATGGTCCTTTTGAACTCTAATTATAAGTTACAAATTTGCACTATATTGTAACTCAGTTGGTGTGAAAACTCTGCACCCTGATATTTTTGGTTTTTTCATTTTATTATAAAAATTCACGCAATACGCGGCAATTCATATTATTTTATCTAACGAAAAATACTTATCAAATATAGAAAATTTACCTACGGTAATACCGGAATATTGTATAATGTTTTAGATTCTGAGTGGAACGATGAATGTATTGATTTTACAATGATGTGTGTATTTTTTTATTTTTTGTGTCTGTGTACACGATAAGTAGTCAAAATAATGCTTCGATTTTCACCTACAGTATATTGTTTGATGGGAGGATGAATATTTTTGGTGTATTGGGAAGGTCAAAATTTAAAATTCCCAATAGTTTTCAAAAGCGCCGGGAAAAACCACATAAAAATTAAGGAAAAAACGGGAATATTTACGCAAAATCGGTTTTCCACAAAATGAAATTTTCATTGGTTACTTATATTTCAATTTCCTATACACAATACAATTTTCAAAATATTTTGATTTGTTTTGAACTGTTTAGGAACATTTTCTGTTTCCAATTTTATTAGATTTCTATCTATGAATGTCAATAAAACATTATTTGTTTGGGAAAAAAGCTTGAAAATTTAATACAAGGCTTCTACTAAATAGTTACAATATCATTTAAAAAGTATTATAAATCCTTAGTCACAGTTTTTTTTTTATAAGCATTTAAAGTTTAAAAACTTACAAAATATGGAAAAATCACGAAAATTATCAAATTATTTTGAGTTAAGAATTCATAAAAATTTTTCTTTTTAAATCAAAGATTTTAAAATGTAATACAAGATTCCTTATATAATTATATACATTAATCAAAAAAAAAAAAATGCCTATAAGAAAGTCAAATTAAATTCTTATGAGCGTTTAAAATTCTAATTTTTACAACATTGGATATTCACTCGATTTCTCATGTAGCGATTTTCTTATTTTGTTGTAATTCAAAGACGAATAACTGTAGATGCATGAATATTTCACGGAATGTTTATTTTATTAATTCTTATACTTGATAAAATTTTCAAAATATTTTGAATTGTTTTGAGCTGTTTACAGACAATTTCGTATATCATTTTGTTTATTATTTTTTCTATGAATATCAATAAAGTTTTATCTGTTGGGACAAAAAGTGAAAAAAATTAATACAAGGCTCCTGATATATTGTCACAATAGCAGTTAAAAATATTAAAAATACATATTATGAACAATTTTTTTTTATAAGCATTCAAAGATCGAATTTTGACAAAATT
>NC_042495.1:13891526-13927092 GCF_005508785.2 Acyrthosiphon pisum | reverse complement strand
TAAATTTTATCAATATTTGTATTTTATCAGGGACGGATTTGAACCGTTTCACTAAAGACATTGGTGCTATTGATGAAATGATAACAGTTCCTTCAATGGATTTTATATATGTAAATCATCAGCTTACTTATATTTTAAATTTTTACACACTCATTTAAGATATTTTTACCTTAAAACATTTTTTGTATAAGGTCAATAATGGTCATGGGACGTTTGCGCTTACGTTTAATTAAACATACTGTTTTGGTACACATAACATACTATATAGTTTGCGCACATATTTTTGAAAAGTCTTGGCACATTTGTGTGAAAATAATATTATTTAAGCCTGAAAAACTATGAAACATTTATTATTTACCACCATAAAACTAATAATAATAATAATTATTATTACTATCATTATTAACTGTTAACTAATATTATGAAGAAATACAAAAAAAAAATTGCATAAATATCTGGTATAAAAATTAAAAATCGTTGGAATTTAATTAAAATTATTTATTTAATTCGATTAAAACGACTAATGAATACCGACATAAAATAAAATGAACTAAAATATTTACTATAAAGAGATGTATACGTATAATTTATAAAAATTGCTGTAAAATAAACATATTCATGTGCTTAAGTAAATATTTACTATACACCTATATATATTTTTGATGTACGCAGATTTGTTATTATTTTTTTCAATGTTTTGTGTGCAAAAATAACTTGGAAATATGTTTGCGCAAACGGCTTTATGTAACAAAAAATTATTATTTATATTTACACTGTTTAAAACTAGAATACATCGTCACTTATTGGAATTATAATTGTGGTTGGAATAGTTAATGTTTACCTTCTTATACCCACATTCTTCATTGGAGTATTGTTTTATTACGCAGTAGTCTATTATTTATCTACATCTCGTAGTATCAAACGTTTGGAAGGAGCCTGTAAGTGCAAAAATGTATATTTTTATATTTCAAAATATAGTCGATTCTCAATAATTCGAAAACTATGGTCAACTCTGGATAATTTTTTCTCGTCTGTTGAAATATAATCGAATTTATTTTTATCCAGCGCATTAAAATTTGAGTTATTGAGACTTGACAGTGTATAATTTATCGTGAAGTTGTTTTAATTGTGAATTATTAATTATTTAGCACGAAGTCCCGTATTAGGATATTTGAACGCGTCACTTCAAGGTTTATCAACAATAAGAGCATTTGAAGCCGAAGAAGTTTTATCTAGAGAATTCGATGACCATCAAGTAAGGGAAACAACTAGGTATATTATATTGAAATAAAATAAAATATTAATTTTTTTTTAAACATTTAGGACTTACATACTTCGGCTTGGTATATTTTTATTTCGTCCACCGAAGCTTTAGGTTTTGCGTTGGATATGATCTGTCTTACATATATTAGTATCTTAACATTAAGTTTCTTAGTTGTCAAAAATGGTAATATATTAATTATTTTTTCAATATTATTTTTGTTAAAAATATTTACTTCTTTTTAGATACTTTTGGGGGAGATGTTGGACTAGTTATAACTCAAACGATGAGTTTAACAGGTTCACTTCAATGGGGAATTAGACAATTTGCTCAATTAGATAATCAGATGACATCTGTTGAAAGAGTACTTGAGTATACAAATGTTCCACAGGAAGCTGCACTTGAATCTGCACAAGGTATAATATATTCATTATCATTCCAAAACTACCATCCTACAAATATTGTTCTAAAATAAAGACCAGAATTTGGGTTCATCTAACATCACTATATTTAAATTCTTAAAACTCTGATGCGTATATTATATTGTAAGCAGTGGTTTATAAAGTAGGTATCTATTTAATATTTATTTATTTTTCGTTAATTTTATCTTATGTTTACTTTAGATAAGAAACCACCAAAAGAATGGCCAGATAAAGGTCAAATTGTGTTTGAGAATTTTTATCTACGTTATAGCTTAGATGGGGATCATGTTTTAAAAAATCTCAATATTCTAATACAGCCAATGGAAAAAGTAATATTAACCAATACATACTATTATCAATATTATTTTAATAGCTTTGAACCTTGGTACAATGCAATTGTCTTTTAATTTAGATAGGAATTGTTGGTCGAACTGGTGCAGGTAAATCATCGTTGATAGGAGCGTTATTTAGACTTGCTATCAATGAGGGAAAAATTACCATCGACGGTAAAGAAATACACGAATTAGGATTACATGATTTACGTTCCAAAATTTCAATAATTCCTCAAGAACCAGTTTTGTTTTCGGGATCAATGCGAAAAAACCTAGACCCTTTGGACGAATACCCAGACCATGCTCTTTGGAATGCTTTAGAAGACGTATATTTTATCGTTTATAATAATTTCCAAATACAGTTTTTTTTTTTTGTTTACGTGATTATTATTATGAAGTAGTAAGACAGTTTCGTACGTTTTGTGGATTTATTACTGTTTAAGGTGCAACTTAAAACCGTCGTAGAGGATTTGCCCGACGGTCTGAACTCAAAAATGTCTGAAGGCGGGTCAAATTTCAGCGTTGGTCAAAGGCAATTAGTGTGTTTGGCTAGAGCAATAGTGCGTAGTAATAAACTTCTCGTGCTGGATGAAGCTACTGCCAATGTCGATTCACAGTAACTATTGATACAAATCATTTAAAATCGATTGCAATAATGTTCTCGTTATATTCGTAAAGCTGTGTGCATTGGATTTTTGTTTTGTTTTCAGGACCGATGCATTGATTCAAAATACGATTAGAAATAAATTTCGATCGTGTACAGTGTTAACGATCGCTCACCGTTTGAACACAGTTATGGATTCTGACAGGGTGCTTGTTATGGATGCTGGAACAATTGTCGAATTCGACCATCCTTATAACTTGTTGAAAAATAAAGATGGGTTTTTGTATAAAATGGTAGAACAAACTGGAAGCGAAACGTCTGATTTGTTGCATAGTATAGCAGCTGAGGTATATTACGATATTAAATTACACAGATTGTATTTATTCCATCGAATATATTTATTTATTGTTCATAACATGGTTTATGCATTATTTTTTTTTGTAGAGCTTTAACACAACGAAGAATCAACAGTAAAACGAATCGTCGGTTTATACTTCTATTTTATTTTTTAAATTCTGTTTATTTATTTATTAAAATAAATGAGGTTTGCTTAACTATAAGTATAATGTTATAAAATGACTTCGAATTTTGTTGCTACTCACACTATTTAACTGATATAAATAATATTATTACATTTAATATATTACTATTTACGTTATATATGAAAATATTTAATCAAAATAATATTATGTTAATTAATTAAATAGGTTCTTTTTAGTGAGTTATGTCATTGCAAAAATTGTGTTGATTGGTTGAGCAAGGATTAACATGCGTTAACCGTTAAACCGTCTGAGATAATAAATTTATTATTTAACAATATAAATATTGAATATTCATTGTTGTTGTAATACTTTTGCGTATCTTGAATCTTCAGACCCTAAGTATTCATTTTATATTTTGGGCTTTGGGCTATATTAGATTTAAAGTATAAAATTTGTTTATTTATTTATAATTTGCCGATCACCTCGATCACATGTTACGCACTTGTAAGACGGAGACAGTAAAATATTATACTGGTGAGGCGTCCTTTTAAGGTGGTTCCTGTGGGTCATGAAGTCTTTGTCTAACACACGCGCAACATAGGATTTGTAAGACGGAGACAACATTATATGCGGGTGAAGCGTCATCTTAAAGTATTAAACACAGACGCAATCGGATTTCGTACTAATATATTATTATATTATTATTATTATCTATAGATTTTTGATTTTCCTACTAAACAACATAATAATAATTCCACGATAGAAGTAGGTCACTGATAATAATCATAGCATTCTAAAAGAACCTAGTTAAAAATTATAATATTGATAAAACTAGTTACTAGTTATTCTTATTATAGGTATGTACAATAATATTATATTAATAAGATTAGAATAATTTTTCACTAAACTTGACTTAAGATATTAAGATAGTGAATTATTGTTTTGACTTACGTGATCTGTACCAACAAAATATAAAAATATAAACATTTTTGATTCCAATAACATTATAAGCCAGAGGTATTCAAACTGTGCGTCGCGGCTCCCAGGGGCGTCGAGAGAGTTGTCTAAGTGAGCCGCGTTAAAGCATCGGAAACCAAAGTTAATGTAGATCATGTATAATTAATAAAAATATTATTTATAATCATTAAAGCGATTATGGAAACGATAATGAAACACATTACGAGACTATTTGAAGTTTTATGTCTAGTACTAAAGTCACTGTTATTATCACTCCACTCATATTAGCCATATTTTCCGTATTTTTTCAACTTTTTCATAATAATTTGAGAGCCGTAAAAATATTGTAAACACACAAAGGAGCCGTGGGATGAAAAAGTTTGAACACCTCTGCTATAAGCCAAAAATTTCAATATTTGACTTAAGTCATTTAATTTATACCATACGCCAAAGAATTTAAATTATTTGTCAATAAATTGATGTAACATTCTCTTTTTTTTCTAAGGGGTATAAATACCATGGAAAAATGCTATGAAAATTGATTTTTGTATTTCGAATAATATGGTTTATTGAGAGGTTTGAGAGTTAAAACATCTATTATCAATATTGTATAAGTGAAGTTAATCTCTGTCTGTATAGAAGTAAATTTTTGATATTTTAATTACTAAACTCTATAGTTCAAATTCAAAAAATGAAATATCGCTAGTTTTAGAGGTAAATATTAGACATTGAAAACAAAATATCGAACATTACTCCTATACAAATATAGATGAACTTGTTCTCTTCAATTTGTATAATAAGTGTTTATACTATGATTTCACTCAGTAAGCCATATTATTAGAAATACGAAATAAGTTTCAGTGTTTCTCTAAAAATTCACATTTGTAATTAATGTGTAAAATGTTACGTTACTGGCATGTGCATTTTATACACAGTCAGTCACACTAATGATCACTAACTACGCACACATTTACACGACCCGCATACACACAAATAGAAAATTGCCTATATTGAACTCCTTAGAAACGGTCGGTAGCATACCCCTTAATTTGAGGTTTTGACTAGAATGTATAATTATAAAGGAAATAAACTTTGTGGCTAAATATTGTAATCCCCAAATCACTTATTTTTATCTAAATTTAACTGTATTATTATTTCATTTTATTTAGTGTAATACACACTGTTGAAATAGAGCCAATTGATGTATTTAACAACATTTTCAAACCATTTTTTTGGGGTAATGACCCCTAAAACCCTGTAATCATACTTTCTTATTACGCATTAAATAATTTCAAAAATGTATGTTTAAATGGATAAAGTGATATATTTATTTCAATCATATTTAATTTCCAGTTTTTTAGTAACTAAAACTACGGGATTTTAATCATTATAATTATTCTATATTAAATATATATTTAAATACATTTTATTCATTAAAATAGTCATATTTATTTATTTACTAAAATAAACTAGGTTTGCTCAATCATACGTATAACAATATTATAATACAACGACTTGAAATTGTGTTTCTATTCACACTATTTTTTTAAACGATAATACATAACTATTTACGTAATATATGATAATGTTTAATCTCATGGATTATATGCGTTAACCATTGAACCATCTTAGATAATAAATTTATTATTTTACAATTTAAGCATTGACTAATGACTATTCATTGTTGTTTGTAATACTTTGGCGTATCTTCAGACCTTAAGTGTTAATTTTATATTATGGTCTTTGGATAGTATATTATATATAAAGTATAAAATTGGTTTATTTATGTATACATGTATACAATTTAAAAAAATATATTAGGTATTAGGTACCTACTTTTGAGATAATATCTATTAATACAAAGATATTATAATATTTAACAACTAAGCGCTTTGATCTTGATTCGGTTGTATACTTTATGCTGTATTCAAATTTGTTTTCAGAATTCTTATGGCTTCACTAGATTTGATTTATGACACGTCTATAATCTTATATTGTGCGTGTGTTAGACAAAGACTTCATGACCCACTGAAACCACCTTATAAGAGAACGCCACATAAGCACATAATGTTGTCTCCGTCTTACAAGTGCGTAACATTGCAAATTGTACACTCAAAAGAACACGGGTAGCTCCGTTAGCTTAAAAATTAGAGTGAATTGACCTCTGATAAAATTTAAATGTAAGATTATTATATAGGCAATCTTATAGGCTTTTTATTATATTTTAATTCTAAAGTGGGTTATGAGTATTTTAAAATTGTAAATTGTCTGTACATCTTAAAAAACTCATTACTTGCTTTAAAATTAAAATATAATAAAAAGCCCACGAGATTGCCTAGATAATAATACTCTTACCTTTAAATTTATTAAAATTTTCAACCTAATTTTTTTTTGGTGATATTAATCCTGAGATGGGACCGAAATGTGATAGAAAGATATATTCATTATAGCAGCTGTAAAAGATATAATTTCATAAAAACTTTTTGTTATTTTTTAATACTTGTTGAACATCCTTAGGTTACTCATTGTCAATGATTTATACAATATTAACCGAAAATATATTAACATTATAGAGTATAGACTAAAGTAATCATAATTTTTAATCCTATACAGTTAAAATATCCAAATAAAACATGATAAATAATTATCATAGAATGAATGAATTGATAAACATATAGACACGCCGTAGTTCAGAGCCGAATAGCACTCGTATCTGCTGAAGTGCTGAACTATATTACCTTGTAAATTGTTACTAAAATATTCAATAAATAATGACTAATGACAATCGAAAAACACTAAATAAACTACATAATCACTACAACTATTTTTTTAGTATTATAATTTTAAAGCGAGATATGAATATTTTAAAATTGTAAATTGTTTGTACATATGAAAATACTCATAACTCGCTTTAAAATTAAAATATAATAAAAAGCCCACGAGATTGCCTAGATAATATTCTTACCTTTAAATTTATCAACATTTTCAACCTAATTTTGTTGGTGATACTAATCGAGAGATGAGACCACCGATTCCATTCCCACGGTGATAGAGAGATCCAAAGATATTCATTAGCAGCTTTAAAAAATGTTATTTCATAAAAACTTTTTCTTATTTTTTAATACACGTTGAACATACATTGGTTCATCATTGAAAAGTAATACTGATTAGATAAACACTGAACCTGGCTGGAGATAACTGAAAATATCAAAGCACTTAGGTATTATTTAGTTTCTTGACAACCTGTGTGCGTGAACAAGTTCGTATATAGTTTCGTCTTTCAGTCGTTGCCTATAGAATGTAAGCGGCTATAGGTAGGTACATTTATGTTCTGTATACCAAACTCATTAGGTAGCACTATATCTTGGATATTAATGCATTAATAATTTTCAATCGTCTCATTCACGCATTTGTTGTCTTACAAATAATATGTAAGTACCTAACATTGAATATGTATGTGATGAGCCGTTCCAGTTTAGCTTCATTAGTTTTAATATTAGAGTAACGTGATCAATTATTTACTTAAGCTAACGGGTTCTTTTAGTAACGTCATCGTAAGCGTTTTATCGATACTTTATTTTTTAAGCGAGTTGTAACTTATAAGCTCAGTGAAGTACACAAAGACGCGGGAAGGGGTTTGGGTGTTCGAACCCAATTTTTTTTTTTTTTTCCTATACTCGTAGGTATATACATATGTATATAATTTAAATAATATGTTAATGCTTATACGCATATAATATAGACAATTTTTAATGTAGATCCTTACCATTGAAAATATCTGTGTACGAATACATCGCATAAGCTTGTAATGTATTAAAATATAGTAGTGCTATGAACCCGCTTAAAAATCAAAATATCGAAAAAAACATTTCAACAAATTACATAAAATAAATTATTATATCGATACTAACTGGTTTTTATTTATTTACACAGTAAAACTCGCTTAAGACGCTCTCTGGAGCATTTTAAGCGGTAAAGCGTCTTATACAGCAATGAAAAAAATGAAGGGATTGAAGTATGGAGTTAATTTTTTTATTATTGAATATAGTAAATAAATTATAATTACATAATATACATACATATATTTTTTGCTACTGAATTTAATTAAAAAAAAATTATTATTAAATATTCTATTATTGTTTATTAAAAAATTGATATATTTTTGTTTGTTTACCATGCTGACAATGCGTGTCAGCCAAAAAGTTTTCTATTTTGTTTAGACAATCCAACATTTCTTCAAAATTTTCTACAGAGGATAATACTTTTTGAATTTCTGATAGGTGTTGCAAACCAGCAGTAATTGTAGGAGTAGTGCTGGATCGTCTTGATCTTTTTCTTCTTGATCTTCGACTTCTTTCTCATTCTCAATTAAGCTCGTATCAGCGATTATTTCATCTAAAGTCCGAGTGCTACTGGTTTAGTGTTCGTCATATACGGTTGCATAATAAACAAAACTGTGCTATAGCTGAAAGTCTTCTTTTTTTAGAGGTGAGATATCAGCCTGTTCAGTCATTACTCATTAAACACACATACCCATACGATTATACACTTGCGAACGAACTGCATTTACTAAATCTCATAATACGATGAAATACATTGAAACTGTTATAATAGGTAATGATAAAATAGGTATAGCGATAAAATAAAACAATACAATGATAAGAACACGTAAACACGTAAAATGTCAATATTTATTTTCACAAACCTACTAAAATGTATCGTAATCTGCTAAACAAAAGAGCGTTTTATCCGATGAGATAGAGAAAAACCGAGCGTCTTAACAGGTGGATTTTATATTGACTAATAAAGGAAATGTTTAGGGACCGACGGAAAATAGCGCCTATTAAGCGAGTTTTACTGTATTAAAATTAACAATGGTTTTTCATTGCATTTAAGCAAACAATTTGGATTTGGAAGATTTTAGATATTAAATCTTTTACCATTGAATGCTTATTTGATTTAAATTTTTTATATGTAGTTTATTTTGCTCAATTTTTGAAATGTTACGTAGTATTTTATTATTATATTTTATGCATTCAATTCATAGCTATGATAATACTTAACTAATACATTTATTAAAAAAATATATAAATTAATTTATTATAATTTTATATATAGTATTACGTACCTAATTTTTAGGACAGCAAAAGACAATTTAATATCAATATAACTTATGTTCAAGCTTTATTGTTGACTATTTATCATAAATCATAATACGAATTCCGAAATAGTTATATATTATGTACAGGTAAGTTGTCAAACGTATCCAAATATTGAATCTAGTAAGTATTAACAAACTTAATTTTATTCTAGAGAAATACCAACGACAGATAAGAAAGTAGAACGTGATCGTAATCCAAGATCTAATGCTAATATATTTGAAATCATCACAAATAGGTAATTTTAAATCAGTGAATTTGAGTCGTGTAAATAAAATAGTAAGTTATAATATCAATGTGAGTAACAAATTAAAGAAATGTATCAAATTATTGTAGAAAATTGTACCTATCAAATAAATTTGAATTTCTGTAACTAATTTTTGGGCTTCAGAGTTGATTTAAATGGTATGTAAAGATAATATGGTAAATAATTAATGAGGCGGGAGTCCTTTTCATTCATGAAAATTACTTAATAGTGGGTAGCACCTATATGTGTAGGTAATCAACAGGCGATACATTGATGTATATATGTATAACCGCATTCCTCAGTGTAGATATAACTAGGTAACTAAAAACACAAAACGAAAATGTAATTGCTCTGCATAAATAAATTGAATGTCTTCAATTTACTATCGTTTATACACAATATAAGCTATTTAACTATATAAATATCTAGGTAAGTAATTCTTTTAAATTATTTTGGCAAGTAAAATATAGCAAATATAATGCATTACAAGCAGTGTTGAGTAAATTAATTTTGAAAATCAATAAAATTATGTTATTCATTACATCAAATATTTTTATTTAAATTAAATTCACGTTAACCGAAATTTTTTTTTATCACTCTACGTTACTTTTACATTAAAAAAGTAGGGCGTTACAAATAAAGTTATTTAAAAAAAATATATTATTACTAAATCAGTTCATCTACCTAGCTACTAAGGACTTATAACTTATAAGTAATAAGTAGTAGATATATTACTATATAAATTGTATAGAAGCAAGATAGGAACAACACTAAGGATGAAGGTAGTAGGTACATTGTTTATTGTTAATGACTTAATGTTGTACATTAACAAAATGTAATAAGTGTTAATTCCTGGATTGTTGATTATTAACTAAAATGTTAGGAATCGTAAATAAATTTAGTTGATTATCAATTTCTCTCATAGCCCCTAAATTTGGTCATATTATATACATTCTACATTCGAAAATTATTTTAATAACGTGGAAAACAATACGTTACTCCATTGATATAACTTTACGTCTTTACATGTTATTATAAGCGAAATATTATATTATATTCGAAATTCTTACTTTAAGGTGATAATTAATATTTTAACTATGGTTTTATTAGAATATAAGCTTATAATTAATATAGGAATTGAAAACAAACAACTAAAACTGTAACGGTACCTACTTTACTTCTTCGAATAATAATTGTGTAGAACCCAAATTACATATAACTTAAAACTAAATATTTTATTTTAATTTTTAAAAACTTGTAATAAATTTAATTCTTTATGCTACAGCTGGCTTTTAAACCTCTTTAAAACGGGACAAAAGAGAGATTTGGAGACCAATGACTTATACGATCCACTTAACGATCACAAGTCATCATTATTAGGATTCGAAATTGAAAGGTAAATTTATGAGATTTTTTTTTTTTTTTAAACTGTAACAAATTTTCTTCAATCTTTTCGATCCAAGGAGATGGAAAATCGAGATCGCTAATGCAAAAAATACGAATCGGGAACCTAGTTTATCGAGAGTTTTAGTACGAATGTTTGGTGGAAGTTTTTTTTACTATGGGATAATACAAATGTTTGTTGAAACCGTGTTAAGGTAAATATATATCTTATTAAATCGTAAAAAATATATTGAATTATATCATCATATTAAATTGTCACTCCTATGTATTGTAAGCAAGCTTTTGATATTGTTTTAAAATAAATAAAAATGTATTTTATAAAACAAAATCAGGATTCAGGGAACTCAATCTGCTGTATAGTAGGTAACCAAATACAGGGAATAGTGTGATTGCTTGGTGGCTAAGTTCTCCACTACATGTGAGATAGCTAAGTAAGTAACGAAAAATGTTTTCTTCATTGACGCAAAAAATGGGTTAGAACAAGTATGCTATATTATACTATAAGACAGTTTATCAAATTTAGATATTCTCAATCAGTTCGCCAATTACCGTGGTCATCGTAGAAATACACATTGGTGTGAACTGCTAGGTGCCATGCGTACTTTATCTGGTGCAATTCGTAACCGATTTTATTGTAACTTAGATCAACATCTTAAGGAAATTACTCCACAAACATACATAAAACTCTAATTTGAATCGGCTGTAAGTGAAATCCTATACCGACAAATAAGTGTTAAAACTAATTATATCGATTATCTATTAAGCGCACGGTTCCAGGCACCTTACTTGTACGTCCCCTTGGTACCGTAAATAACATCGCGGCGCAATGCTACCCAAGAATAACCCACTCATCAATAGCCTGCAGCTCTCCGAACGCAACACTATATAGAGTGGCTAAAATGATGAAACGAAATCATTGAAAATGGTCATATCTAAAAACACACAGAACTTTCTAAGAGACAGCACAGATTAGACAATCAAAACTGGAAAACTTCATGCTTCCCCAGGTAACTCACCTACATCAAAAAGAAACAATAACAACCAAAGAAATTTACATATACATCTCACAACCGCTATGAAGCACTAAACGTCGTATTCGAAGAAACAACTATTGAAAAAGAGGTCGAAAATGACCAAATGCAATCCGAAAATGTCATCAAACCATCAACCCCTCCAACAATATATTTATCACCACTCTCGTCAACTATCAAAATTTCTGTAACCAAATAAAAACCATTGTTGGCGTCGAAGAATTTCTATGCAAAACCAAAAACAAAAATCTCAAGTTAATACTAAAATCTCCTCAATCCTTCCGTAATGTAATTAAATTAATAAACGATAATTCTGTGGAATATTTAACATACCAAGCGAAGGAAGACAAATCATATCGAGTAGTGTTATAACCTTCACCACACAACGTCTACTGAACTTATTACTCAAGACCTCAACGATCTCGGATTTTCGGTCAGAAATGTTACTAACATAAAAGAAAAAAACCAACCCAGCAGACCACTCCCACTCTTTTTCATCGACCTTAACCCGGCACCAAACAGCCCAGAAATATTCAAGCTCACGATGCTATGCCACTCAATAGTCAAGATTGAAGAACTCCACTGGAGACGTGACATACCTCAATGCCACAGATGCCAAAACTATGGGCATACGCGCACATACTGCAATCGCTCACCTATAGGTGCTTCGTTGTGTAAAAAACCATCTCACCAACATGTGCGAAAAAATTAAAAAAAACCCCAGCTACTTGTGCTTTATGTGTAAAAGACCACCCAGAAAACTACAGATGATGTGCGGTACATTCTACTGGAAACAAAATCTGATATTGCACTTATTTTTGAAACCCACTTTACCTTGTCATCCTGATGGCACAGCTCATGCTGGCGCTGCAATTTACGTAAAATCAAACATAACCCACCACTAACTACTCCCCTACACTATACCCCATATTCAGGTAGCCATTGTTTCACTAGTCGTACCTTATAACATACCTGTCACCATTTCTACAGTTTATTGCCCTCCTGGCTTCTCCACCACCACCGACCTCTTTTCTCAACCTTGAGACATCGTTGCTGAACATTTACGGCATCCAATTATGGGTGCCAGCAAAGCCATCAAACACTAGAACCTTAAAAGCATTCCAATCATTATGCTTACGCTTAATAACGTCCGCCCCAAGATGTGTAACAAACAAAAATCTCCACAAAGACCTGAATATACCAACCCTCAACAACCTAGCCACTCCCATTACATATGATTCCACTCAAAGCTTTGCGCTCATTCAAATCTACTAATTAAAAGTCTATCCTCTACCTCCATCATCCTTAGAAGATTAAAAAGGCAATGGCCAAGAGACATGCTCAATGCTTAAAAAAAACATTGTTTAATTATGAAAAAAAAAGAATAAATCCGAATTTATTGTTGATGACACTGCTAGGAACCTTCCTACTTTACAATTAATGTTCCTATGTTAAATGTTATTTTATGTCACCACACTTACTCATTATGCATGTAGTATAGATTGTAAGTATATTTTTAAATAATAAAAAAGAAGAAAAAAAATAGAAATAAAAAAAGATATTCTCAATATATTTTAAATATTTTTTTGAAGAATGATACATTTGTGAGTATATAATTAAAAAGACAGACAATTTGTATTAATTTATAATTTGTAATTTATATTTTTATAAAATAAATATATTAATTATTTGCTGTAAATAATTTATTAGTACAAAAAACTTAGTAGATGGTATTTTCCATCAAGAACAGTGTGCATTTACACATGTTAATGAAGGAACAATATGAGGTATAAAGCCCTATCCGTAAATGTAGTCCTAGTTGCGTCTAGTTTTGAATATAAGTACCTTATCATTAAGTCACTTACCTAAATGGATTTGTTAAATAATAATTCAATGATAAATCATTGCTTATAAACATAATTCTAAGCTTATTGGAAAAAAAAATTGAATATTATTAAATATTGTCATAAGAAAATCATATCGGTGCTTATAATATAATATGAATAGGGATAATGAGAGTGAACTTTTTATAGAGTGACTCAACCTTTACTGATTGGTGAACTGTTAGCATATTTTAACCCCGGTGGATTCAAAACCATAGACACTAAACATGCATACATATATGCATCCGGTCTCTTGTTAAACATGTTAGCTAACATAGTGTTGTATCATTATTCGCAATTGGAAATGCTACACATTGGAATGAAGATCCGTGTTGCTTGCTGTTCAACAATGTATAAAAAGGTAAATCTACTTGAAACAAAAAATAAATAAGTATCTATACCATTAAATTATATGTTATTGTATCAAGAGTTATTAAATATAAAAATATCATTGATCAAATTTTGGTTCACAAAAAATCGAATACAAAAAAATTAAGTTATTCCAGACGTTGTTACTGAGTAACAAATGTTTTATATGATTTATTATAAATTACTTATCATTGTTATTTTTGGGGCTATTCCTTATACTTTATTGTGTATACCTACATATAGGCATTAACGTTAAGTACAACTTCTCTCTGCCAAACAACAGTCGGTCAAGTAGTAAATTTGATATCAAATGACGTAAACCGATTCGATATAGCATTAAGATTTATACAATTTTTATGGATTGGACCTCTGCAAACTATTTTAGTCACATATTTTTTGTGGCAAGAAATAGGCGTGTCGTCAATAGTTGGAATAACTGTATTTCTCGCTTTTGTTCCATTACAAGGTACGTATGAAAGCGATTGTCATTTGTATCATCATGATAATGTATTTTTAAATATGTACATTTTTATTTTCAGGATGGTTGGGGAAGATGACGTCTGACTATCGGTCAAAAATCGCACCAAAGACTGACGAAAGAGTAAGACTAATGAATGAAATAATTTCAGGCATACGAGTGATAAAGATGTACACATGGGAGAAACCCTTTGCATTGCTTGTACAATATGCAAGAAAGTATGTAATACAGATATATTTAATAGTTGCTAAATTAAACAAATGTGATTTTGTTTCGTTACAGAATGGAAATCAAACAGATCAGAGGGACATCATGGATTAGAGTTTTATTGCAGTCATTCAGAATATTTCATAATAGATTTGCGTTGTTTATATGCATTTTATCATATGTATTATTAGGAAATTACATTAATACACAACAAGTAAATACACAATCTGAAAACATTTATTATAAACAGGCATGGCACTAGAATTTCTTTCCCTGGGGCACGAACCGGAGCAGATACTTTTTGTACATGGGTTAGTGTTTTTTCAAAATTCTGTGATTACTCAAATAAATCACTTACTTCAATTTAACATAGCACTGCTACTATATGCACACATTAAATTTTTTTAAATACTCAGTAGTTTTATACAGGTATTCTACGTTCTAAATAGATAATATGACATGTATGCACTTTTGAGTAATTAAGTCGTTGATGTTATATGTCCACGTCCAGTCTATCTAGCCATAGAACTGCCTCGTCCGTTGCTACATGTAAATCTTCAAGAGTTCCAGTGAACCTCCTATTTCCACATTCGCTGACTATCTGATGCATTGTCTGGGCCTCCGCTCCGCAGTCACATCTTGGATCCTCTTTTAAGCGCCACTTATGCATCGGATAGTTTGATCTTGGATATTTATTGTATAGTATATTAGTCCCATCAGTCCCGCCTGGTATGTAATTTTTACGAAAGCCTCTTGGTATGTTTCTTCTGGCTGACTTATGCATCAGCCCTATAAAGCAAATTTTGCATTTGGTGTTTTTTGGTATTCGGTTGACTTTCTCTTCCAGATAGTCGCTGAAACATTTCCAGTTGACTATTTTGAAATTAAACCTGGGAACTGGGTGTGAGTTATTTAAGTGTAGATTAAAACCAGTTTTTATCACGATAACTTTGTGTTGACTGTTATGGAAGGAGCCTGTAATTGGTCTCTCTACTGGATAAGGTACACATCAAACGAGACCAGTGTTAGGTCTGGGTTATAACCCTTTTTTCACACGGCTGACCAAAACGTGTGTCTGGCCCTTTAAGGTCTTTGAGTAGGTAAAGGTCAGATGATAAGATATAATCTAGAAGCACTTCACCGGGTTCATTAGTGTTGTCGTAGGCCCAAGTTGTGTTGTGGCTGTTAATTTAAGGAAATGCTTCATTCTTCCATTTAAGATTTGGTGGCTCATAGATAAATAAACCATCGATGACTACTCCTATTGTGGCAATAATATGTCTAGATACAGTGCTAGGGGTAAGATTATACTTGGTTATTTCTGACTTGACGTAAATGGCTAGTCCGTATTTATTGTGGTTTTGGTAGCAGGCAAGGTTAAATCCAAAATCTGGTAGATTTAATGTTACCATTAGCTGGGATGTGTGTTCCTTCTAGGTATAGGACAGTTGCACTCTGGTCTACTGCTAGCTTTTGTAGGTACTCATACTTAGCTTTTGTTAATCCTTCAACGTTGATTTGTATTATGATTAAGTAGTTTATTTGGTTACAATGGTCAGAGTGACCAAGACTGTTGTCAAAGCTCTTATGAGGGCTATTTTTAGTGGAGTTAGGATTTGCATTCGTGTTGTGAAGGACAGTGTAAAGCGATGGACAACGGTCAGGTCGTTGGCTATTAGTCGAATTATTTACCCCATAAGGGATAAAGCGAGTGGCAGGAGTGGCCTCGAGCAGGCTACCAACAAATACCACCCCTCTATTTAAATATAACAGAATATTAGTGCATTTATAAGCTGTATAGTATATTATCATCTTGGTTGTGGTAGATGATTATAGTTGAAAAACTTAAAATTATCAAGTACCAATTCAAATTCTAAATATTAAAAAAATATAATTGATAAAACTTATCATTTAGCAATTTTAAAAATAACTTGTGACGTTCTAAAACCTATTGGATTATTACACTTTTAATAATAATCTAGATCATATTTGAGGAGAGATAAAACCCTTCATGCCACCTTTTAGAGCTGTGCCTTATATTAAAAAAATAGCCATAACACAACATTTATATACCTATAACCTTGTAACTTATTATAAAATAATAAAATGTACTTCTATAGGTTTTCGTTATAATAACGTATTACAACATATTAAATACTACTATGACAGTATTTTTCCCTCAAGGTGTTTTAACACTAGCTGAGGTGTTGATATCCATTAAACGCATTGAGGTATAAAAATTAACAATTGTCTTACAAATATTAAAATATGTAATAAATAATTTTTTTTTTTTGTTTGAAAAGTCCTTTTTACTACAAGATGAAAAGGGCAAGCCTAATAAAAAACTTTTATTGAAATCAGAAACAACATCCATTAATGGCGTAGAAATGTCAAACATTAAATGTAAAAATTGTATAGAAAATACAACTGAAAATGAAGGAGGTATCGACAAATTGGGAAATTTTGGAATCGACATTTTAAACGCCTCAGCCAAATGGATACTTAATCAACCAGATAAATCTTTAAATAATATTAATTTAACCGTTAGACCTGGGTGGTTGGTTGCAATCATTGGGCCCGTAGGAGGCGGAAAAGTAAGGATGAGTTATATAAAAAATAAGAGAATGATAATATAATAAACATTTACATTTTTATACAGAGTTCATTGATTCAATCAATTTTAGGAGAGTTGCCCCTTTGCGAAGGAAGTATTTCCGTGCGTGGAACAGTATCATACGCATCTCAAGAACCTTGGTTGTTTAACGGCTCAGTTCAACAAAATATACTTTTTGGTTCGCCAATGGATCATAATCGTTACAAAGAAGTACAAATTTCAAACAATAATAGGAATTGTTTTTAATTAAAAATGTTAAATTTCAAGGAAGTTATTTATAGGTTATAAAAGTGTGTGCATTGAAAACCGATTTTAAACAACTTCCCTATGGTGACAGATCATTAGTAGGAGAAAGAGGAGTCTCTCTTAGTGGTGGTCAAAGAGCGAGGGTAAATCTAGCAAGGCAAGTAGAAAATTAGTTGGTTATGATAATTTCAATAACTTTTTTTATTATTTTTTCATGTTTTATGTTTCTAGAGCTGTATATAAACAAGCCGATATTTATTTACTAGACGACCCTTTGTCAGCTGTTGACACACACGTTGGAAAACATTTATTTGAAAAATGTATTAAGGGTAGGTACATAAAGTTTTATGGATTTCTTGTTAGATTTGATAATATCAAATTTCTAATTTACAGGTTACCTCAAAGAGAAAACGTGTATTCTTATAACTCACCAATTACAATACTTGCCAAGCGTTGATCGAATAGTTTTGATGGAAAATGTAGGTACAATGTACCTGGTACATATTATTATAATGTTGATAAAAGTCATAGAATAAAATATGTTTTATAATAATGAAATTATGTTTTATTTGAATTTTTTCCCCAGGCAAATATATTAGCCGAGGGCTCGTATCAGGAACTTCAATCTTCTGTCTTAGACTTTACAAAATTACTTAGGTCATCGGAGGAAACAACCACTGATAGTGAAATTAATGTAAAAAATGCAACTAATAACAGCTTAGAACAATTTTCCGATTTATCTCGACCAGGGTCTATTGAAAGTGTTGCGTCGTCTGTTGACGAGAACAAGTTAAACGGAGTTCTAAATGAACACAAAGAAGTAGCTGAAACTAGGTCATCCGGAAATGTTTCACGTAGTGTTTATTTGTCATATATTTCTGCTGGAGGAAATATTTTTAAAATATCGTTTTTATTATTCGTGTGCATTTTTACACAAGTTCTCGGTACTGGTGGAGATTATTGGATAAGTTATTGGTAAAGCATTTTTTTTCAATTATTAAAATAAATTTAATGTTAAAATATATTGAATTATTTTAGGGTTTATCTGGAAGATCACGTTTTTCCTAATGCAGAGAGTAAATCTGCAAATATCAGCAATTTTTTAACTCACTTATTATCCGATACACCATGGATAATATCTCGTCAGTTTTGTGTTATAATGTACGCTATTTTAAATTTAACTTTGCTAATAGTTATTTTCATAAGATGTGCTATGTTTGTATCAGTCCTAATGGGCACCTCTATGAATCTACATAACAATATGTTTAACGCTATCACAAGAGCCACAATGCATTTCTTCAATACAAATTCATCTGGTAACGAAATTTATTAAATAATTATTTAACCGCATGTTGAATAGACAATCAATATTAATTTTTCAGGTCGAATTCTTAACCGCTTTACTAAAGACATTGGTGCTATTGATGAAATATTACCAACGCCTTTATTGGATTTTATTCACGTAATTATATTAAATAAATGTTTACTTCACCTAACTTGCACAATAATATAATACGTAGTTATACAGTATATTATATTTTTTTTTGTATTTATATTGTTTTACCAGATAGCATTGCAACTTATAGGAACTCTTGTTGTGGTTGGTATAATTAACATTTATCTTCTCATACCGACTTTCATTGTAGGTTTGATGTGTTATTATACCGTTAATTTTTATTTATCGACATCACGTAGTATCAAACGTTTGGAAGGTGTTAGTAAGTGCTGAAATAATTATTTTCATTATGTAGTACACAAAATATATGTTATTGGGTTTTAAACAAAGAATTATTTTATTTTTCAAATATAAAATAAAGCCCGAAGTCCTGTGTATGGATATTTGAATGCGTCGCTTCAAGGGTTATCTACTATCCGAGCGTTTAAAGCTGAGGATATTTTATGCAAAGAATTTGATGAACACCAAGTAACGAAAACACATTACGCATCTATAGTAAAATACTAATAATTTATTTAAAATTTCAAGGATTTACATTCTTCGACTTGGTATTTATTTATTACATCAAGTGAAGCATTGGGACTTTCGTTGGACATGATCTGTTTCATTTACATATGTATATTAACGTTGAGTTTCTTAGTCGTAAACAATGGTAATATACGATTAATAGTATCGAAATTAATGTGTTAATAATATTTTTAATTTTTAGATAATTTTGGTGGAGACGTTGGATTGGTTTTAACTCAAGCTATTAGTTTGACAGGCGCTGTCCAGTGGGGAATAAGACAATTAGCAGAATTAGATAATCAAATGACGTCTGTCGAGAGAGTACTTGAATATACAAATGTCCCACAGGAAGCTCCTCTTGAAACTTCTCTTGGTAATAAAGTCTGAATAATATAATAGGTGTAATGTAAAAAAAATCAATTTAGGAATACGGGTATGTTATAGTTACTATAAAAAAAAAAATATACAGTATATCTTTAGATTGATATATTTAAAATAGGTAGTAAAGAGTTTTTATTGTTAAACCTTAATCGTATATTTTTTGATCATATTTCGTTTACAAATTTTATGGCCAGTAGTTATTAATTTACCTATTTAATGTACAATATTTATAATTTTTAAGTAAATATTTCTTTATTCTTGTTTTAGAGAAAAAACCACCAAAAGAATGGCCAGATAAAGGTCATATCGTGTTTGAGAATTTTTATCTACGTTATAGTTTAGATGCGGAGCATATTTTAAAAAATCTCAATATTCAAATTCTGGCAATGGAAAAAGTAATATTAACCAATGCATCCTATTATCTATATTATTTTAATAGTTTTGATTTTTGGTACGATGAAAATTGTCTTTTAATTTAGATAGGAATTGTTGGTCGAACTGGTGCAGGTAAGTCGTCATTAATAGAAGCATTATTTAGACTTGCTTTCAATGAGGGAAATATCACCATCGACGGTATAGAAATACACGAATTGGGATTACACGATTTACGTTCCAAAATTTCAATAATTCCTCAAGAACCAGTTTTATTTTCGGGATCAATGCGAAAAAACCTAGATCCTTTAGACGAATACCCAGACCATGCTCTATGGAATGCTTTAGAGAGTATATTTTCTCGTTTATAATAATTTCCAAAACAGTTTTTTTTTTTTTGTTTACGTAATTACTATTACGAAGTAGCAAGACAAATTTCGTAAAGTTTTGTGGATTTATTGCTGTTTAAAGGTGGAACTTAAAACCGTCGTTGAGGATTTACCCGACGGTCTGAACTCAAAAATGTCTGAAGGCGGCTCTAATTTCAGCGTTGGTCAAAGGCAATTAGTGTGTTTGGCTAGAGCAATTGTGCGTAGTAATAAGATTCTCGTGTTGGATGAAGCTACTGCCAATGTCGATTCACAGTAACTATTGATACAAATCATATAAAATCGATTGCAATAATGTTCTCGTTAATCTCGTATAGCTGTGTACATTGGATTTTTGTTTTATTTTCAGGACCGATGCATTGATTCAAAATACGATTAGAAATAAATTTCGGTCGTGTACAGTGTTAACGATCGCTCACCGTTTGAACACAGTTATGGATTCTGACAAGGTGCTTGTTATGGACGCTGGAACAATGGTAGAATTCAACCACCCTTATAACTTGTTGAAAAATAAAGATGGGTTTTTGTACAAAATGGTAGAACAAACTGGAAACGAAACGTCTGAATTGCTACATAATTTAGCAGTTGAGGTAAAACCTGAAGCTCATACTTCAATTATTGTACCGTGTGTTTAATCGAATTTATCATATCAACTAATTGCGTTTGTATTTTTTTTTTTTAGAGCTTTATGAACATTGCCCACGAACACATCAAATCGACCACTTGAATCATGAATGCTAAGGTTTTATGATTTTATACAATAATCACATTAATTAGGTATTTTTAGTTATAATTGATTCTTGTTTCTAAATAGGTACATTTACGGCACTTTTGTCGTTTTGTAATTCATACCATCATAATATAACTTAAGCTTTTTATCACCTTTAGCGTCTTAATCATACATTTTTTTTTAAATTGAAAATGTATAGTTACTTCAATTTTATTATTTAGATTTCTGCGTATTATTTTCTTATTGCTTGTTTTCATAATATACAAGATATATATTATAGTACCTAGTTTGATTAATTTAGGATAACAGTGAGTATAATTTACTATAAAATTAATTAAAAATGCTGTTTAAAAATGATTTACTTAAAATTGTTAAATAATTTAAAAATATAAAATAACGAAGGTGCCTATCAGTCTTATTGAAAATAAAAACATATTTCGTCAGTATTTAGTGTAGAAGAGAAAACAATAATTTAGTCTGGTTCTTACAAAGTATACAACAACACATTGGTGTAGAGAACCTATGTTTTAAATAATAAATAATTCAGAAAATGAGAAAATATTTGTAAAAAAAGTTAATTCATACAAATTGTTAAAAACTATAAAATAAAAATAGTCCTTAGGTAAAGGAAAAACAGTATCTAACTGTATATATCTATATGCGTTGAATGAACATCATGTTTAATATAATGGATATGTTGTGTTAAAGTTCAATTCAATGATAATATTTCATTGCATACAAGAATGATTCTGAGGGAAGACCGCGTCTGTCATCCCACACGACTAAGGATATTTTATCATTTATTAATTAATGGGAAGGGCCCTTATGAACGTTTAAAACACAACACATATATACTATATAGTATATACTTAAAATAATCAAAACAATATAAGAAAATTATGTAGACTACAATAACAAAAAATGTAATTAAAAATAGTTTACGAGTGATAGGCCTTAATGGCTAACAACAAGACGGGTTTGTTGTATAATTAGTTAGACGCATACGTTGGGACATGGGATTTAGAAAATTTACGTAAGTTAGCACTTGAATCATTTATATCAACCCTAGCTAATAAATCAGAAGAATCAACCTCCCAGCTTATGAGTTTGGATAGGAAAACTAAGTTAGCATTTACTCTTCTGTTACTCAATGTATCTAAATTTAATTTTACTAATACCGGTGTGTAATTATGTGGCAGACAGTTAATACTCAGAGCAAAATATGCATATTTAAAGAATTTACGCTGAAGAGGTTCAAGCCGGTATGATTTACGTAAGGTAATGGGATCCCAGATCACTACATCATATTCCAAATGGGAACGAACAAATGCACAATATAGTGCTTTAAGATTTTAGAGATTTACACATTTTAAATTTGTATGATATTCTTTTGATGAAACCAAGCATTTTCAGATCCTTACACGTAAATTTTTCAATAGCGAAAGCTTAGATGAGTGTTATCTAATGTGATAGGTCAACAACATTGCTATCTTAAAAATGTAAACTGATATCATCAATTAAATAGTCATGCCGAACAGGACTGCGAGAACGCATGAATGAAATAAAATTACATTTGGGAATATAAAGCTCGAAGCCAAGCTGCCTAGACTAAGTTTACCAGTACGTAACATAGCAAATTTACACTCAGCAGAACACTTGTAGCTTCATTAGTTTAAATATTAGAGTGAATTGACCTATTACGAAACTTTATGGTAAGAACATTATCTGTGTTTGTACGTTGGTTTTTATGATAATTCAATTTTTAAGTGAGTTATGAGCGTTTTTAATTTACGGTATATTATATGCGCATAAGCTGCTAAAAAATTGAATTATCGTAAAAAACCAAAATATAAACACAGATAATATTCTTACCATCAAATTTCATAACTCCGTTGAACTTTACAAATTGATTCTTTCCTGATATATATGACACAAACCATCAGAGTAACGGTTCACCAAAATCAGATGCACGATCGTATTAAGGATCGTATTTACTATATAGGTACATTTACAGCAACACTGGCTGTTTGTTATTTTTACCTGAATAAAACTTAATCTTTTTATTAATTTAGCGTCACACATTTTTTTTGAACTGAATATGCATAGTTACTATAATAATAAAAATGTATTATGAACATGGGACATCTCTGCGTATACTTTTCCTATTGCTCAAACTTTATAATATGTTTTCAAAAATAATATATTTTAAGCTTATTTTTACAAATTACTCTGTACCTTTATTTGAAATTAAATTAAAAATCGGAGTTCAATACGGCTTGTACGGTAGGAAGTCTTCTTCTTTCAAATAAAATTAACTATATAAAAATCCGACAATTCTAGAGCGCCTGAGAATTATTCTTGTGAAATCATTTACACCACATAACTACCCCTCCCCCTCCTCTAAATTTATATCGGGCAGTAGATTATAGTGGAAAAGTATTATAATTAAGGTAGCAACTAAAATAGTAAAATATATATTATAACCTAACCTAACGTCCTGACCTATAGAATTGAGGAAAATTTGAAAAACCCACACAGGTCGCATAGAACCTGTTAACACAGCAATCAAATTATAAAAATATTAATTATTAAATAGTGATTCTAGGAGCTAAAAATGTTTATAAAAATTGTAATCCCTCGGAGACGACGACGAATTACGTACAAATCACAATATTTTCATCAATAGATTATAGAACTGCAAACTAAGCCTACATAATAGTGGCTACCTTGGAAATAATATTCTTAGAATAAGGACATATTAAGGTAGCTGTGCTCCAATTACTGTGTACAAGCTATGGTAATTTATTATTATAGCCAACCGCCCGTTTTAAAACTAATGACGTACCTATATAATTAAATAGATAATATACGAAATAATAAACGCCACCACTGCACACATTTTTTTCGCATTTCAAAAAAAAATTATTTTCAACATAAATACAAATTTAAATTAAAAAAAATGTTCAGTATTTTCTTAATGTAATGATGGTCCTGTGTCCCCCATTTTTGACATACCTTGGCACTTGGGGGGCCCCAGAGCCAATGCCTAGCCTAAATACGCCACTATCAGAAACTCCGAACATCTCTACGTATTCTATTCCTATTGTTTGTTATAATATAGTACATAATATGAGATATGTCACTTTCCGTCATTAGACACAAGTACACAACCGCTTTCCCTCAGTAGTTGTAGAATGACAACATTATCACCAATATCATATCATTCTCGACCTCATCGTCATCTTCGTCGTCGAAACCCCGATAATTACACTCAAAGTGTTAATAACATATATGTTATGTTTTTACACATTTTAGCTATAACATTATCAATTGTATTAATTGCATACGATTGCATACGCTACTTTCCCTCATTAGATTAAGAATAGCAATAACATTCTCACCACCGTTGTAGTCGTATGCATCGATCTCGATATTGTCACCTGAAGAATTACTAATATCATGTTAATGATGGTTGTAATGATTGTAAAATCTTAATGACATTATAATATTATCGAACATGAAAATGTTTATTGCATATCAATATGTATATAACGTGTATAGGAATATTCAGATTTATGTTGTAATATTAATAATAGTCAAGTCTGAGTATGAATATATACATATAATATATAATATATATATATTATATTTCCAATTTAAAGCTTTACACACATTTTTAAAATAATACCGAAACAACGAGTTAATAGAAATCGTAGCCTGTTAGGAATGATAAGGGTGACATCGGTCTCCGTGGTGATATCATGCTAGAACACCCTGGTTCTCCAATCTCTGGAGAAGACGGAGCTTTAGGTGGTGAATACGAAGTAACAAAATCATTTTCCATGACTACTGTTATGAGTGGCTCAGAGACCTAAGAGAAATAATTAAATAAATATTATTTCATAAATATATATTTTTGAATACATATATTACTATAATTAATGAATAATGTATCATACCACATATTGATTTAATGAGGTAGATGTCGGCGGTGGTGCAATCCATTCGCCACCCATACCATACCACCCGCACACGTCCTGCCCATGCCATAGGGGTGAGCTAATGTACCCGCTGACAGCGTCTTTATCTCATTGGCATACCCCGGATCACTACACCCTTCACCCTGACCGATTGAATGTATGAAGTCCTCGTACATATTCTCAATGCATGACTTGGTCTCCTCATACAGTGTCGGGTTACGTCCAATTTTGCATCGTCGGCAAATAATAAAATGTTTACTGAAGAATCAAGAACAGTGGGTAAATCGTTTATAAATAATATAAACAATAGAGGGCCTAAATAAAAACCTTGAGGGACTCCCGAACACACAGTAAAATAATTTGAAGTGAAAAGAGATAACTTTACTGCTTGGGTGCGGCATGTAAGATAAGATTCAATCCAATCTAAAAACTTTCCATTAAAACCAAAATTAAATAATTTTTTAAGAAGTAATTTGTGATTGACTTTGTCGAAAGCTTTTTGGAAGTCGGTGTATATGGAATCAACTTGAATAAGGTTTTTGAAGGAATTTAAAATTTTAGATTGATAAAGCAAGAGATTGGTGGAAATTGACATTTTCGGTCTAAAGCCGTGTTGATTTATGCAAATGTACGGAGAAATAATTGAAGATAATTTTTTAGTGATATTTAGGGTATTGTGGGTGAAGGGTGTGACTTAGGTATTATGGATAATATTTCACCCATCATCGAGAATATTCGATTTAACAGCTCATATCTAATATCTATATTCCGCTTAGCTGTTAGTCGACGAATCATAACACCGAAACCCTCCCCATTACACCCTCCTACCACGAGGTTGAATTCAGAACTGGCGATGATACCTACATTTAAAAACTTACGATCATCGAAATCCAGTGCATACGTCGTGCAATCGGTTAACGGCTTTGGCTTTCGCACTTGAAGATTTTTTCTATTTTTCATAAACATTTCACCGAGAAATAATATGTTTTATATGAAAAAGAATAAAATATTTTTATTTAAAATAACTATTTATATAATTTTTCACGTTCCGACATTAATTAGTTATAATATTAACTATGGTGAAAGTAATAATAGCTTCATGCGACGGACACTTGAGGAACGATTAACTAATGATGTATTTAGTAAACTATGTCTCTACCCCCACCCCCATTCCTCACCGTAAATTTTAAATAAACGTTAAAACAATCTATCATAAAATGATATACTACTAATACGATCCTAATATTATTATCATTATAGTTAATGGGGTTTAAAACATATATTATATTTGTTGTATATTCTCTATAAGATATAGTATAGGTACATTTTAATATCATCGATAATAAGCTACAGCGTAGCTAGATCATGGAATATAATAGATTTTGAGGTATAATGTATGGTATGTAGTCGATAAGAATTTGATTAATGTTCGATAAATCAGTCGTGAATACTTATAAAAAATTGAATGATTGAAATAATTGATCAGATCTATATAGTTATATGCATGTATGTGCCATGCATGTTTATAGGTATGTAGTATGTATGTATATAAGTATGTATCTTGTAAACATATTGACTATAGCAAAAGTTATTTCATCTGTCAGGTCTTTTCGTAATATATTATAGATAAACAACTAAATTAGCGTTAATCAATCTATGAACATGATGATGAGTTCGAATAGTATTGCTAATATTGAAATAATAGCAACATATATTATAAAATGTTATTTATTTTGAGACAGTTAGTTGAAAATTCCATTGCTGGTTTATGTATTTGTATAAATGTATAAATTAATAAATAATATTTCATAAATAACTATTTTTCAAATAGATATAATGTTATAAATTAATAATAATATATCTTACTATATGTTCTTGCAATGAGGGTAACATCTATGTCGGGAACATCACCTACTTTTACCTTCGCTATATCGATGTCTGTCATACGTAATGACTTTTGATAAAAAATATGTTTTACTTATCTTTAATGTAAAAAATAAAAATGATTAATAAAATTATAATAGTAAAATACGTGACTGATATGTATTTTATCTCCGTAAACATACAATATACATATCACTTGTATAATCATTATATGTTACCATATATATTATATATATTATACACTCAAAAGTATTACGATTAATATGTTATTATAGATAATATATAATATTATTATGCACATCTTTGATATACCAGCTCTGTAGCTTACCATCACACCCCTTACCCTATAACCTTACCTATATGGTAATGTATCGATCATTAATAGTACTATAATCTTACTATATTATGTAGCTCAATGTAGACAAACTATATAAGCGTACCTACTGTTTATGTATATCAGGTTATTAATTGTGTTGTAGAATGGATGGAATATTTTACCACCCTAATATAAATGTACCTACTATGTATGTATCAGTGTATGTATGTATAAATGTATTCTGTAAGCTTTATAAAGAGAGGTAGGTTAGGTAATAACCGTTTAGTGATAACCATGATAGCTATAGTTGGTTGATTGAAGTATAATTTTCAAGGTGTGGGTAATGGAAGTGCTTATAAAAATTAAATTGTTGTTTTTTTAATGTTCACTTTACAAAAAATAATATTTAAAAAAAGGTGGGTAAGTGGATTTCGCTCTGCTGTACAGTAGGTTACAAGTGGGTCACTGTATAATGGATGGTATTAAATTTGAATTCAATGATCTAATATCATTGTATAAGAAAAACGATTCTGAGCGGAGACGGTATGTCAGTCTAGGTAGGTATATGACATAATATTATATTATAGTCTATAGTATTTAAAAAAAATTGACCTATGATATGAAATAATTATTCAAATTAAAATTTGATAAATTTTATCAAAATTCGATCTTTTAAATGCTCATAAAAAAAATTGTGCCTCTGTATTTTTAATATTTTTCAACTGATATTGTAACAATATATCAGGAGCTTTGTATTAAATTTTTACACTTTTTGGCCCAACAGATAAAACTTTATTGATATTTATAGAAAAAAAAACAAAAAAAATTTAAAACTGAAAATGTCCGTAAAAGCTCAAAAAGAGTCAAAATATTTTCAAAATTGTATGGTGTATAGGAAATATTAATATAAACATTCAGTAAAATTTTCATGTATCTACAGTTATTCGTTTTTGTATATTTATTATTTATAATTAAGCTTTTATTCTTCTTTTATTCACCAGTGTCCAGTACAGTAGTACTATTTAGTAGTATATTCGATTCAAAGTAAAGGTGTGTTATGGACATACATTATTCTATTAGCAAGACAACTTTCGACGTTTTTATCGATTTTGGGAAAATAAAATAATTTTTCAGTAATTGTTAATTAGTATGAAACAACTATGTTATTTTGTAATATTAATTCTCATTATATTTTTTATCTTTTTTTTAATAATTTGCCATTTCCTGGAATAGGTACTGATAAAATTTCATAACAATACAAATAAATTCTTATTATTTTCGTTATAAATTATTAGTTAATGGAATCTAGATAGGTACACTAAATTGTTTTCGGGGAAAAAAAAAATTGCAAGACTGCAAGAGTCTTGCAGTGATGGTCTTGTTTTGGTCTTGGTCTTGCAGCAAGAGTCTTGCGAGACCTCAAAACCAAGACCAATTTTGATCATCGCTATTTTCAAGGTATAGTTAATGGAGGTTTATTCGCATATTATTTATATATAATAGAATAATAGTATTTTATTTATTATGTAGGTATACTATTTATCTAGCTGTCAATAGTATGTTTGGAGGTATGATATATTGGTATAGTAGTTTGAAGTATAATTCAAGGTGTAAGTAAATGGAGTTATATTAGTATATTATTTTTTATGTGTACTATTTATGTAACTATATCAATGTATCTATGTATGCTTGAAGGTATAATATTATATTGGTATAGTAGTTTGAAGTATAATTTTCAAGGTGTGGGTAATGGATACATTTAGTCAGGTTTAGATATATAGCCTCCATAGTTCAATGGTTAGACTAGTGCAAACCAGGGGTCGGGAGTTCAATTCTCTCAGGATGCATAACATTTTTTCTCTTTTTATAATATATTTTTTTAAATAATTCCATCGCAGCTCTGTATACATGTATATTGTATATTGTATATTGTATATATATATATATATATATAATATTCATATTTAGATAGAAGGTAATATAGTAACTAATAGTTAATAATGTTTTCTTTAATACGTTATATGAATTATAAATGTATATAAACATTATAGTGCTAATAGCTATTATATGTTGTACATATATAGTTACACATATTTCACATCGATAGAACAATATATAATTGAATATCATTAATAATTATTTATTTATGTTCTAAGTACATAAATGTACTAAAATACCTATGCATTTCAAATTGTTAAATAATTTCAGAAATATATAATAATGAAGCAAAGCAATATCCAAAAAAAGATTAAGTAGGTAACAGTACATTGATAGGCGTCAAATCAAATAAACATAAAATGAAACGTCGACATTTGTAAATGTTTTTATTACAATATTTTTTACATACCTACAATAACTTTTTTTGCATCTGCTGCAGCATACATACTATATACGTATAAAATATGTAAAAAAGATAAGAACAATGCCAGTGCATATGGTGAGAAACATTACAGTTTACTTACACCTAATGACTACGTAATTAGTAAACGTTGTTTCTATATAATATTTAACGACGCTAGCCCTTCTATAGTTCTATACTATAGGTACTATACTATTTTCTGTACCTACCATACCGTGGTTTACATTTAGATACCCCACTCTAGATTGAGACTAACGACAACTATGGACATAAAATTATAGAAAAATAATACATTGCATTGTGCGTTCATTTGTATCTATAAAACCATATAGTGCACTTGCACCGTAAATATTTAATTGTTTTAATATTTATTTCAAAATGGTATGTATAAATATGTACACATACCTATTATACTGCAAAACACTAAAATAACTTCTTTACTATACAAATTTTTTTAATGTATACGATGTTTTAGAGTGCTGAAATTTATTTGACGAGGTTTGAAGAAAACTGTTTGTTAACTCAACCAGAGAAAACTCCTCCCCCACAAATATCAAATTTTTATTGGAAAAATGATAATGAAGAAAAGTTTAAGGTTTTTATCACCACACCAAATCGCTACGTTTATTATAATCTAGAAGAATACGTAGGAGACATAGAAATCAGTCAAATCGATGAAGGCGGGTTAGTATACGAGTATACACTATATCTAATACTATATACAATATACATATAATATAATCTATAGTGCCTATATTAATATATTTAATATTTATATGTTATAAGTAACTAAATAATAATAATTATTATTATTATTATTAATAAAATAAAATAATGTAATATGTTATTATTTATTATTATAATAGTCAACATCATGTTCAAAACATTTTTAAAATTTGAAATTCAAAGACATAATTTTTTTGTCACAAGGTGTACCTAGCCGTGTAAGTAAACCTGTACAAATGATTAATCCCTCGTGTTATAAACATTTTGATATTCTAATATGATATCTATGATCTACTAAACTACACAGAAGTGCTTATATCAATAAATATAATATTACTTATTACAATAAAACAAAAAATGTTTAAAAATAAATATATAATATTACTATAATAATAGTATATTATATTTTAACATAAAAAAATATTGCATAGTAGGTATAATGTTAATTGTATTTTCAATTTTAATTTTTATAACATATTTAGTTGGCAAGTTTTTGGGAATAATGTATTTTGTACCATTGTACAAGGTATACAAAACCTATTATTTACTATCGTGACAACCGCAAGAGATTCTTCACTGACGTGGGTTTTTCGAAATTTGAGTTTTGATTTGAGGAAACAAATAGTGTTACGATAATATAAACTTTAAATTTAAGCGGATATTCAAAAGCTTATTATGTTTTATAAGGATTATTGAAAAATAAAAACTTTATAACAGTACCTACGTTTTATTTTAATTATTTATTATTATTCACAAGTTATAGAAATAACATCCATGTGATTTTAATAACTTTATAAACATTAATTTATTATATATTTTTACAATTTGGTTTAAAATAATAAAAATCATTATAGTTTATAATATATTCTCTAACCCATAAATCAGGTTCATCTTAAACGGTTAAAATTAAATCAACTATAATAGTTATTGTATAAATATTTTTTATTTTTTATTTTCATTAAATGCGCTGTTTTTAAGTAGGTATCTACCTACCCATAAATGATTTTATTATAATACTCTCTTTTTATTTTTATGGTTTAGACAATGGTATTGATTTATCTACAACTATTATCTTATTCTTTGTATATTAATATTTGACTATATACAAATATGTATCATCTATATATATAAAAATGATTGTACATTTTGAATACATTTTATAACTCAAGATCCACCGAACCGATTTCGATAAAAATTTCATGGAATATTAAGATTGATATGTAGATGGTTTCTGTGAAGTTTGTACGCTGTGCGATATATGGTTCCGGAGTTATGGCCTTTTAAGTGCACACCTGGCGACATGCCGATATTTATTTTTGTATATATTTAAGTGCAAACCATGGAAACCATGGAAATTAATTTATTTGTTTTTTTTCGTTTTTTTTTTCTACAGTTTTACATCAAATCGTGCGCCACATTCGATTTCATTATCGCATTGCGCAGTAAATATATTGTACAGCTGCACATACATAATATGACAACAACAATTCTATTTTCCAGATAAATATTAATTGTTTTGAGATTAAATGAGATTGATTTTTATTCAATTTCAATTGTATGGATTTAGGTGTAAAAAAAGCCACGACCAAGACGACAGAATATAGGCCGACGATCACGTAATTATGTCGCACAACAGTCTCATTGAAAACCTTTGTACAGGGTCAACTCTGGAACTACTTATCAGATCTTCTTGATTTTTTTTTTTAAACGAAAGAGTATATCACGGAGGTTATTATGAAACAAAATTTTAGGAAAATCCACCGGAAAGTAGGAAATCTGCATGTCAAAAATACAACAGTGACGCAATATGTTAGTTTAGGATTTTGTATTAATTGATTATATTAATCCACCATAGGTAGAAATGTAGAATACGACAAACTTGATATAACTTTGGTACTTTAGAGTTAAATCATACACTTACGTACAAACTAGGGGTCCACGATCTACCGATCTAGATTTCCTACCTGATAATATACTGCTACGAATCAGAATTTTTATTCCGGGCAACGGAAAAGTTAAGATTAATTTTAAACACCATACACAGAATATTAAATAGCGAATTGAACAAAGTTTGAGTCACATAGAGTTGGTACATTTAACGGGCAACGAAGTGCACATATTCAGCTAGTTGATTATAAATAGTCTAAAATTGTTGTGGCTTTTAAGAGGACGTCGCACCTATGTTGTCTCCGCCTTACACACGTACGGCATAGCAATAGCATAGCAAAAACGTTTTGGCACGGCAAAGAACCGAGTTATACTTGTGCACAATTTGACACAATTTGAATCGGTGCTTTTCTTTATAATGTTTGATGTCACGAGTCACATGTGGTGTAGGCTGTGTAGCCAGTGTAGAGGCTACGCCCCAGTGGCGTATTTTGGGAGTTGGATACCTGGATAAGTGGGATATCCCCTGTCTGGTAATAAAAACAGTCCGATGGGTCTCTTGTAGTAAAATCACTTTGGGTCTGTAGAAAATGTCTTAGTATTTGAGAATATACTCAATATAAATTCTATATTGAAAATAAAGTAAAACCAGTTGATAAATCGAATGATTGAATTTTAGTTAGGTAGGTACGTATTTTTTTCTGGGCTAAATAAAACATTTTCTATTTACCTGTTGGGGGCCCTTTTTTCCAAATCGCGGACTGGGCCTTTTCGAGCCAGTCCGACACTGTATATGGATAATCGGTCTAGTTTTATCAGGGAATGCATTTTTCTTATCTTTAGTCTTCATGATTATAAAGTTAGTTATACACAGTAATAGTTATAGCGATAATTTTTTTTAAAGATGGAAATGGGTGAGCAAATGTGTACTGCTGTCTCTTACGGATACGTACCCTGAAGATCAACCGTTTATTAATCACATGGAGCATTTGATCGCTAATTTGAATGCATGGAATAACAATCAATCGGTAAACGTTGGATGTAATAAAGATCTGAATAGATCCTATAAACTTACTAAGTACTTTGTGCAACGTATTATAAATGTTCCACAGAAATTAAGGTGCGTATAAAATTATTTTGTAGTTTTGGTTTTATTCAAAACTACTACCTACCTATAGCTATTTATGTTTCTATTATATAGTTGTAGTAGGTAGTTAAGTATGTTAAACTAATTTCTGCCAAGAATGTTGCACATGTTATATAGTTAATTATTATAGTATCATATGCATATCACATATTATTATTTTTAGTACCCAGGTAACTTAATGAATAAAACATACCAATATTAGTAAATCTTTCCTGTATAATATGTAATAGAACAAAGGGACACATTTAATGTAATACACTTGCTAGGTACCTATGTAATATAGATTTTTTTTTAAATACATTTTTAATAAAAAATTGTTTATAATTTAATTAGTGTATTGTATGTAATTATTAATTATACCTACATGTATATTCACAATTAACATTTAATATCTTCATAGTTTATTAATTAATTCTGTGACACCAAGTATACAGGGCGTAACACGATTGCGCACCAGATTTTTATTTCTTCTGAAGTAATTTTGCTAAATCAAAGTTGGATGCTTTTATAGCTACAAAGAGCCTTCAGTTACCATATGACCCTACAAGTGAATAAAAATAAAATAGTAATTAATTATATTTACTATAATATTACTCATAAACTCATAATTATTAAGATTTAAGAGAACCCGTATGCTTTGTCTCCGTCGTACAAACAGAACGCAAAACGATTGAGCAGTTTTTACATTTTTACATGAAAAAAAAAAAGGCGGGTAAGTCGTGGATGTCGCTCTGCTGTACAGTAGGTTACAAGTGGGTTACTGTAATGGATGGAATTAAATTTGAATCCAATGATATTATATCATTGTATACGAAAAACGATTCTGAACGGAGATGATTTGTCAGTCTAGCATATATTATTTTTAAAGAAAAACTTATGGAGAACCTTGTACCAAATTTTAAAAACTTAGTTATAAAAGAAAAAATTTTTACGATTTTTCAACCACTAAATTACTTGCAAATTTTCGCAATTTTGACATATTTCGTATAAATTTGAACTTTAAATGCTTATAAATAAAAATTGTGACAATGTATTCCTTTTATTTTGCAACTGCTATTGTAAAAATATGTTAGGAGCCTTGTATTAAATTTCCAAATCTTAGAATTAAAAAGAAAAACTTTTATGAATTTCTGTCTAAGATAATTTGAACATTGCCGTAATTTTTACGTATTTAGTCAAAATTTGAACTTTAAATGCTTATAAAAAATAAATCGTGACTATATATTTCTTTTATTTTTCAATTGCTATTGTAAAAATATATTATGAGCCTTGTATTAAATTTTGAAATCTTAGATATAAAAGGAAAATTTTTTATGAATTTCTAGCATAAAATAATTTACGAATTTTCGTGATTTTTACATAATATGTTGTCAAAATTTGAACTTTAAATGCTTATAAATAAAAATTGTGACAATGTATTCCTTTTATTTTGCAACTGCTATTGTAAAAATATGTTAGGAGCCTTGTATTAAATTTCCAAATCTTAGAATTAAAAAGAAAAACTTTTATGAATTTCTGTTTAAGATTATTTGAACATTGCCGTAATTTTTACGTATTTAGTCAAAATTTGAACTTTAAATGCTTATAAAAAAAAATTGTGCCTATGTATTTTTATAATTTTTGAATGGGAGTTAGAACAACATATGTGGACCCTTCTATTAAATTTTCAAGTATTTTGTCCCAGCTAATTTTTTTATCAACATTTATAAAAAAAAAATCAAAAAAAATCGATTATT
>NC_042495.1:13877629-13891458 GCF_005508785.2 Acyrthosiphon pisum | reverse complement strand
TTTATGTTTCTATTATATAGTTGTAGTAGGTAGTTAAGTATCGTTAAACTAATTTCTGCCAAGAATGTTGTACATGTTATATAGTTAATTATTATAGTATCATATGCATATCACATATTATTATTTTTAGTACCCAGGTAACTTAATGAATAAAACATACCAATATTAGTAAATCTTTCCTGTATAATATGTAATAGAACAAAGGGACACATTTAATGTAATACACTTGCTAGGTAGTAGGTACCTATGTAATATAGATTTTTTTTTAAATACATTTTTAATAAAAAATTGTTTATAATTTAAATAGTGTATTGTATGTAATTATTAATTATACCTACATGTATATTCACAATTAACATTTAATATCTTCATAGTTTATTAATTAATTCTGTGACACCAAGTATACAGGGCGTAACACGATTGCACACCAGATTTTTATTTCTTCTGAAGTAATTTTGCTAAATCAAAGTTGGATGCTTTTATAGCTACAAAGAGCCTTCAGTTACCATATGACCCTACAAGTGAATAAAAATAAAATAGTAATTAATTATATTTACTATAATATTACTCATAAACTCATAATTATTAAGATTTAAGAGAACCCGTATGCTTTGTCTCCGTCGTACAAACAGAACGTAAAACGATTGAGCAGTTTTTACATTTTTACATGAAAAAAAAAAAACACGATTGCACAACTTTTGCCTTTTTATATTTGAGAAAACCCAACATGATTTCGCAACACAAATATTTTGTATGGTTGGAATTAAAGAAATTAATAATAATTTTATTATTCTATAATATATTTAATGATTTACTTACAATATACTAAAACTTAGTAGGTACATTATAATATATATACACGAAACAAAAAACAATTAATTGTAACATAAATTTAATTCATAAAATTCAAAAAATTTCCCAACATTAATAATAACGTAATACCTATGGTTAAAAAAAAAATAGATAATATAACTAAGATCAAGTTCTTATAACTTTTTAGCACAAAAATGTAGTCCCAATATCAGTAAAAAATTATTTAATGATATCTTTAGTTTTTATATTTTTTCCACGTTTTAGTTAGAATTAAAATATTTTCTTTTTGTTCATTACGAGGCTTATTAATATTTTGTTGTTTTATACTATATATTTTTAAATAAGATTCACTTTAAATATTGAATACCTAATAAAATATGTATAACTCGGTGAATAAGAGAACTTGGAGAATTACAAAACTGAACATTATAGTGACAATGTAAAAATACTGGCCCATTCTTGCCTCTGTATTGAAGGTTCAGTAAAATAAAATCGCCATCAGATGATATGTAATTGTTCAGTATATAATCGGCAAGGCGGCAAATTCAAAACTATCAGCAGGGGTATTTTCAATTAAATAAGCAAAAGCATCTTCTACATTTTCTGAGGGTAAAAATCCAAGTGCAAACAATTGTTTCAACCAAATACCTAGGTCAGATATTGAATTATAGTTTTTGTAATAAATTATTTTCACTTTGAATTTTCCTGAACCAAGATTGACCTAAATGAAATCTAATGTAAGTAATATATTTTATTTGGCCTAGTGAAAAAATCATTTCCGCATTTTCTTTTTAAACGAGAACTCACAATTGGCCTACCAACAATATTTTCTGGAATCTCGTCATGTGTAGGTATGCTCATTTAACATACTCAACACTTTAGTTACATCCTTGTTAACTAGTAAACTGGTAGAACAATTTTTGTTTATACAGCGATAATATTTCCACACTTTTTCAGAACTTTATATTCACTAAATCCATACCCTAATCAACCAAATCAAATAAAATACACGGATTAGCTTTTTTGATTTCAAATTGTTTTGTATTTGCGTCTACATTTTCCCAAAACAATATTGCACAAAAAAAAGACGGAAATATTATACACGTTGCGTGGTATGAGACTGCCACAATAAATATCACGTATGTGAGTATGTGACTGTAAAATAAATATTATCTAACTTTTTTATAGGATATTATGGGATGTGAATACGTTTTAAAATGAATACGTTTGAAAACACAGCCACTAACACGTATCAGTTATTGGTAATAAAATATTATTTACAGACCCGTTGCCGTCATTATATAGTATCCGTAATAACTGAATATAGGTACAAGGTATCATATAGGTGGGTATAGTGGTTTTCTTAAAGCTTAAACTATAACAATTTAAGCCAACAATATAAAATAAAATAAATTTTATATTTTGTATTATATTTTGTCAAATATAAAAAGGTAAAAAGTGCGCAATTGAGTTGCACCGAAGTATGCGTGCCTCTATCTCTTTATATATAATATATATAATACCTATATAGTATAGGATTATAGTAAATTTGGATTTTTATCTTTATACATGTCGTGAATTACGTAATTTGAGAAATTGGAAGTATAACAAACGTACCTATTCATTATTATTGTATGTTTGTAGGTGTATACTTTGTTGGTTCAATCATATCTAACTTTTTTCTGATTTGTATAATTTTTGTTTATTCAAATAGAGGGAGATATGCAGAATTCAAAGGTGAAATAACGGTGCATCCTGACAATGATGCGTTAAATGTAATTCATGCGATGAATATTGGATTCGAATTAGCAGCAGAACGTTTTGCCAATGATCGAAATCATGGAGTTTATGCTTATGGACAAGGTCATGGACAATGATGCTGATCATAGAGTGCTTAATATGGAATATATGCATAGTTCCATTATAATATTACCTATAAAAAATAATAATTTTTAGCACAATATTTTATATCAAGTTTATGATTTACATAACTTTGCACGATTATTTCCACTAAAACTTTAACAAAAGGCACTTATTTTATAAATATTATAATCTACCTATATATCATTACGTATACAGTGTTGTAAAGATTTGATTTAAAGTATGAAAACAATTTACTGATAAGGAATATTTTGATTTTAAATTATTTAAAATCGTAGTATTGGATTTTTAATTTATAAATTTTATAAATAATAAATATTGAATTCAAAACATCATAAAAACATCATAGGTATATCTATAATAGTATAATCAATATTATATTATAACTAATTTGTCTTAAAAATTAGTTTTATTTACATGGACAACGACAGCGTAACAACTTAATATTACTACAAACATACTCATTTTATATTCTTCTAGATATTAGTCAATTTTATAGTAAATACAAATGTAAACTAATTATACATTATATACAATATACATATTATATGGAATTAAAATATTGTAGATATAATTATTATCAAAACAATATTGTCATTTAAAAATATATATCTATAAAATTATCAAGTTTTTATATATATTTTTTATATTGTACCTATGCATGACTTATGATCCAAAATTGAATATGCGTACATAGAATATTTCAAATATTTTATTTGAGCAATATATTAATTATTATAATGTTATCTTTGTATCCTATAAATCAAATATTAATTAAATAAACATATTATATTCTTTATTTCTCTGCATATTTCAACTTTTATATTATAGATACGTCTGTACTCTCAGTTCGATATCTATTTATATCTCAGGAATATTATTCTAATATCTTTAGAATTCAAAAGATTTATGACATATATATTTATTTTTTGTAAATAAAATATTTATTACACAAAGGAGGAAGAAAGAAGAATCTATCCCGTGATGGAATTACTTGATATAAATATTAAAAAGCGGGTAAGTGGATGTCGCTCTGCTGTACAGTAGATTACAAGTGGTTATTATTATCTTTGTTACTTTTTTTTATCTGTGTCTCTTATAATAAGGCATTAAGGTAAACCAATCCAATGTATCACTCTAAATATTGGTTAAATATTGGTTTTGTGAATAAATCATTTGAATGCCATCTCATCAAAAAACTGCCTACAATATTTATACCCACGCATGGGAAAAATACAAAACTTAAGTGCCAAAATATCATTGCTAAAACTTTACACAAAGGTAAAAAAATAGATAACCAATATGTATTATGACGTAAATCGGAATATCATTTCACCAAAACAAAACACGCATGACGTGTATATGCATACTTGACCCAAACTACGTATTATAACGTATAAAGTTAAAATATCAAATAGGTACTTTGTACACCGCAATGATAATCACGTATAGCTTACAAATATTATACACGACAGGAACACATAACCCACACGTGCGCAAAAATATGGTATATACTTAAGCAGCAAAATACTACTGCTAAAATATTATACAAATGGAGAAAAAAAAAATAGCAACAATATATTATGACGCAAATCAGAAGGACAACTCGTCAGAAATAGCCTACAACACGTCTTAATACTTATAGGTACATGCATTAACCAATTATACTAACTTACAGAGTCGTAATATTAAATACATCGTTCACCACAGTCCTGAGCGGTGAGCTGTGAGCATTGGTCACGCATAATTTACACGACAGAAACACATACTCCGCGTATGCGCACAATGTAACATTCACTCGCTTTTAAAATAAAATAAATATGCATTATAAGCATTAAGCAGTGTAGGGTAAATTACTTTTGAAAAGTAATACAATTACGTTAAATATTTTTATTTAAATTACATTCACGTCGCCCAACATTTTTTTATCACGTTACGTTAGTTTTTCATTCATAAAGTAGCGCGTTACAAAATAAAACTATTTATTCAAAGATATTATTAAATCAGTCCATATAACGAGTAACGACTAAGGACCAAATGTAAACCGATTTGGACGTATTCAATCATGGTTTATACACAATGTAAATTCATATATTAATACATTATACCTACGTAAATTCTTTAAAATAATTTGGACAAGTAAGATAAAGCAAATAATATGCATTATAAGGTATGTGTTTACTGATTTAAGGTGTTAATGCTATTAATTCTATTAGTTCTATTAATTCACACTAAATTTTTCGTTTTTGTAATTTTTGTTTCTTGTGATATAATATAAAATAAAATTCTTTGAATAATTGAATGTTATTTTAAAAATATTTAAAATATTGATTAATATTATTTATTTTATAAAATAATATTTGTATGAATAAAAAGCAATGTAAATATTGTTACACTAAAACTGTGATTTTTTTTTAAAGTATACCTATATTTAGTTTCAATTATTATTATAATTTGTTTTAATTAGCTGGATGTTAAATATATTAAAAACAGGACAACTAAGAGATTTAAATGAAACAGATTTGTATACGACATTTGACGATCGTCGATCACACATCATCATCTTTAGGTGATCAATTAGAAAAGTAAATTTACTACAATTGAATAAAAACAATGTTTCTTACTACAACTTTGAAGTATATAAATTTTTTTTTCTTGATTCCGGACATAGAAATCAGAGCTGGCCAATGCATATTTAGTAAATCGAAAGCCAAGATTATTGAGAGCTTTGATCCGAATGTTTGGTACCAAATATATGTTACACGGATTTTTTTTTTGCATAATTGAAATTATTTTCATGTATGAAATTTTTTTAAACATAAAAAGTTATATAAAATAACTTTGGTGTCCACAATATTTCTTAATGTACAAAACAAATGTTATTAGAAATCAAATATTTAATATATAGTAGTAATTTCATTCAAGCTTCACTCGGTAGTTTCCCAAAACTTTTAGTATTAAAAAGCTGAAAAATGGTTACTTCCCACATTGGTGGATCCAGTACGCCTATTTTTGAAATCATACGGATTTATCCGTATACGAACGATTCACATGATATATTTCCGTATACGAACAAAAAACCGTATTCTTTAATCTTTTTCATTCGTATACGGATTCGAGTTCCCCAAATCGTTCGTATGGATCACGGCTATAGATAGTATGGTTGCCCATCGATGTATGATTCTCATACTTCAAAAGTGTCTACCGAGATGAATCTCTATAATCAGTATTCAAGTTAAATTAAACACCTGGAGACTTAAGCACTAGCGCTTATATGTCATAGTGGCCATCACGGAACTACAATTTACATTTGAAAGGTACCTAATTGCCTTTAGAGTCACTACAACAAATAAGCGCTAGAGCGTAAGTCTCCAGCTGTTTAATACTGATAATGGAGATTAATTTCGGTAGACACTTTTCTAGATTCGTTGGGCAACCATACTATCTTTAATCGTGGTATAGGTTAGGTATACATCCTAATGGTATACAGCGGCACTAAAATTCAGTTTTTTAATTTAATTTTAAGATTTCAAATTATTTTTTGTTTAAAGCTTGTTAAAAAAAAAATTAAGTGCATTTTTTAAGCGCATTAATTTGAATTTTTAAGGCATAGAAGCAATTTTTAGGGAATTTTTGAGTATTTTAATAATTTATTATTATTAAAGGGTGTTACTTATCTAATTACGTATGTTACATAGGTAAGTAGGTAATTCAATAACATATTATAATTATAATATTATAATAATTGTATAATATAGTATAGGTATACTCATTACTCAACAATCGAATTTAATAAACGATCATGATAAAACATTGTGATAATTATTGTTTATTCGTATACGGAAAAACGTTTCCAAATGCCACACTCCCACTCGAATGAATCGTAGCGATCTTTTTCACACGGCCGAACACATTCGTATACGTAAACATTCCAAGATTTTTCGAATCATGTGGAAAGTCATGTGAAAACCACGATTTTCGTATACGGATCCAATTTCGGGCTTAATTTTTTTGGCGGGGGAAGAGCATAAATACAAAAAGTTCAAAAATTTGGCTACAAAATTAGCTAAACACAGTGTAAAACAAAGGGAAACTACGGATATTGGGAGAATGCCCCCTTTACCCCCTTGGATCCTCCACTGACTTCCCACATTTGAAAATGAAAACAGGGAATAAACAAGAATTTTAAAAATGGTACGATACTACAATTCAGGAAAATTATATATTTAATTTTAAAGAAGAATTAGAGTCTTACTGTAATTCATATGTAGATATTTTACGAAAGAGTTTTTGGAAATAGCTAATATTGATCCTTTTTGATATATTACTATGGCTGGTGTTTGTATCTCTATCTATAAAGCAAAATATTTGTTTCTAGGAACTTAAGCTGTTTTAGATAAAGAAAAATAAAAGTTATTCAAAACAATCGATTACGTAGTTACAACATTTTTATTAATATACCTATATAAAATAAAATACCTATAAAACATTACCATTTTAATGAAAATTAATTTTGAATAAACATTTAAAAACTAATATCACATAAAATATAAATGAGTACCTAGTGAGTTGAGTAGGTATTTATTAATAAACATCGGCTTGAATACTTATTGAAAATAATTGAGATCAACCACGATACATTGTCAACAAATACCTTTAGGTACCTAGGTACTACTTTATCAAATATATTTCTATTAATCATTTAAACTGCTCAACACCTACACGAAATCCTCAGTCCTGAAGCAACTGCAATTCAAAAATTATTTATTTTTCTAAAAAAGTCCACTTTATATTAAGAAATTTAACTTTTATATATAATATGTATAAATGTTATGTAAATATGTAATAATAATGTAATTTACTGTCAGACCAATGGCTAGAGCTGCCGCGGTCTTTTATGTCTAATAAAAAAAATAAATAAATAAAATATAAACTGCTCAAGTATTAAATAAGTACTAAAGAATACCTATTTCATATTCAGACCAAAAACGATAAACTAATAAACACAAAACAAAACGTCGAAATGTTTGAATGTTTATGTTATAAAATGTTTTACATATCATAATATGTAACTTATTTGCAATCTGTTGCAGCATAAATTGTATTTATGGGAGGGCAGATAAGAAAAATTCCATTAGTGATGATAACAAATTACAGTAATACCGTATTACCACATAATAGATAGAATTACCGTGTACCTACTACCTACTACCTAACCCACTACCTACACAGCTACACATAGGTATCGGCTAACACATAACTAATAAACGTTATTGTATCTATAGAATATTTAACGATACTAGCTAGTATTTTGTACTAAGTACTAGTTTAGTGTTTAGTACTAAGTACTAGTTTAGTATTTAATACTTAGTAATAAACTGTGGTTTGTATTTTAATATCCCATTCTAGAACAAAACTGACCTAAATTCTGGACGTTGTAAATTATCGAAGAATCAAAATTAATAATTTTAAAGCCGTATCGAAAGTTAATTTGCACCACATACATTCACGATATTCGGAATATTTAATTGTTTTAATATTTATTCCAAAATGGTATAATTAAACTGCACAATCTTATTTCCCATTGTATAGCTTGTATCCTTTTTCAGTCTAGGGGGCACTAAGTATTTTTTCTGCCCATCAGCAATAAAGTCTACGACCTTCGAAATTCATAAAAATTTGTATTTTTAAATCTATTATCTAAGATTTGATAATTTAATACAAGATTCCTCATAAGTTTGTCTACCTTTATGAAAAAAAAGTTTTTACCGGAAAGTCAAATTAAATTTTTATGAGCGTTTAAAGTTCAAATTTTAACATCATTGGAAATTCACTCGATTTCTCAGGTAGCGATTTTCTTATACTGTATTTTATTTATATATAACATAGAATAATACATTTTTATTTGTTTGATCAAAAAGCATGAAAATATAATACACGGCCCCTAATATATTTTTACAATAGCAGCTGAAAAATATTAAAAATACATATGTACAATTTTTTTTTAAAAATATTTAAAGTTTTTATTTCAACAAAATTTATCAAACTTAAAATTTAAAATGCGGGGGTAAGTGGATGTCACTCTTCTGTACAGTAGGTTACAAGTGGGTCAATGTATAATGGATTGTATTAAACTTGAATTCAATGATATATGATAATTTGTATAAAGGATAAAAAAAAAATAAAAACCAGCTTAAAACCATTAGCTTCTAAAATGATTTAGTAGTTATAAATGTACCTATAATATAATATACAATATCCTAGGCTGCCAAACCGTCTCTGTTCAGAACCGTTTTTTGCACACATGATAATGATTACACACACATGATTATATATCCAGGGCTTCAAAACGTTTTTATAACGTTATGAGTTTAACGTTAAACATATCAAAAAACGATTGAAATCGATAATGGATAACATATCAGTAAACGATAAACGATTGAAAAATATAATAGCCTGAAAAAAAAAATATTTATAAAATTATAACTATCAGTAAAATTTAATATATTATGGTTATTTTTGTAATATTATAATTTTCAATCACTCTGTTTTGTGTGGGTAACAAGCTATATCCATCAGATAACACTAAACGCTTCATAACGTTTAAATTTTTAAAACGTTTAAAAGCTTAAGTTCAAAAACGTTTAAACGCATAAATTGAATAACGTTTAAATTCTATAATATAATATACAAGATTCTTGGTAAATATTATAAACTATTATCATAATTTTTAATATACAGTTATAATATATCGTATGTTTATTGATAATCTTATAACAGTTATTCTGTGGGTATCAGACATTTTAACGAAAACAAAGCATCAATAAATGCCTAGGTAGTTAATAGTTACACACTTTCACACAGAATCTTAATAATTATAGTATATTAGTTGTATACCTTCAGTAGGTATGCTAATGCAGTAATGCCAGTATATTAGTATACTTAGTATACTAAAACGAATCTATTCATATTCTTAGAATTAACTTTATTTTTTGTTTTTCACTCCTTCGAACGTGGCCATCACCACAATATCAAAAGACCCAAAGAAAAATTACGCCCACTAAAATTTTACGCCCGGGGATCAATCCCTGGCTTCCCCTCCTAGTTCCAACACTGGTCATATGTTTAAGTGTTTAGTGTCTATATTATTAAATGTTTTACATATAATATGTAACTTATTTGCAATCTGTTGAGCGTATATTGTATTTAGGAGTGGGGACAGATAAGAAAAATGCCATTATAGTGATGATGACAAATTACATTAATACCGTATTGCCGTCGCCGTAAACCTACGACCTACACCTACACGGCTACACATAACAATTAGTCGTTATTGTTTCTATAACCAACTATATACTAGCGCTTGATACTAAACTGTGATTTGTATTTTAATACCCCACTCTAGAACAAAACTTACGAAAATTCTGTTATAAGGTTATAACCAGAATTAATATTTTAATAGCCGTATTGACCATTCACGCCGTATACATTCATAACATTGGAAATATTTAATTGTTTTAATATTTATTTCAAAATGGTTTGTACATCTTTGACACAAAATATCAAAACCACTATCTTATTATTAAAAACTTTTAATTGTGTAAATTGTTTTAGGCTACAGAAAAATATTTGATGCAACTTGAATCAAACCGTTTGTTAAATGAAGTGGAGCAAACTCCTCCTCCAAAAATGTCCAATTTTTATTGGAAAAATGATGATGGACAAAAATACAAGGTTTTCATTCCTACTCCAAATCGCAGGATATATTATAATCTAGAAGAATATGAAGGAGACATCGATATCAACGAAATCGATAATAACAGGTTAGTGTAATGCATAATATAAATAAAACATAATAATATGTACATTAAATATTACAGTAAGTAGTTCACGTCATTTTAAAGACATTTTTTTAATTTAAAATTCAAAGAAATATTAATAACTTGTGTCGTTTTTGTCACAAGATGTAAAATGGTATTAAATTTGAATTCAATGATATTTCATTATATACGAAAAACGATTCTGAGCTGAAACTGTTTGTCAGTGTGGATATTTTATATTATATTTCTATTGTTATTACTTTTTATTAATAAGGTGGTGGTGGTCGGTAAGTTTAATTAATATTATAAAATTACAACGAATTAACATAAGTCATTATTCTTGGTTATTTTATATGTAATTTCTTCCAAAGATGAACATAAAATAACTATTATATATATTCAATTAATTTATATAATTCAGATAGTCGTGGTGTAAAAATAAAGTGATCGGTAATACAACTCTCATGTATTTAATATCCCAACAAGAACACTCCGTTAATCACCGTGTAAAAAAATACTATGTATAAAAAAACTGCTTTAAAAGTTGTGATATAATTGTATAGCTAAGTCTTTTAACTATATAGATATTATTTATATTAAAATAGTCTACTAAATAATAAATTGAACTTAGCTTGGCGACTTTAAAACACTTGATTAGTAATACAATAGTACAATACGTATTATTTTAATGATAGTAAACTATATTACTATATGTACTCATTATGGCATGAAAAGTATTATTACATTTTTAATTTAAGTCACCGAGCTAAGTTAATTTAATGAGCAAACTATTTTAACATGAATGATACCTATATTTCAAAGACTATTAGCTATAAATTATATCACATCTTTTAGAGCTGTTTTTTTTTATATATTCAGCGTTTATTAACACGGAGTTTGATGGAGTGTTGTTGTTGGGATATCACAAATTTGTTATTGATACCTTATTATTTGTAAGTCATTAGAACAATGTTCTATGCTCTATAATTGTTACGTAACTAGAAATAAGTAATGATGTGCATATCAATATATCATACAATCATAAAATCATAAAATAAGTACGTATTAAGTAGTATATTATTGTAATAATTATTATTATAATCATAACTAATTGATTAGGTACAGTTACTTTCATTACTAAATTTGAATACTTAATTAGGTGGCTAAGGTTAATGATTTTTAATTATTATAATAACAATATTGGAGATAACGTTGGGTAATTATTGATGTGATTAACTCTGATTAAAGAGCAAGGTGCCATACCTATGGATGTTGACTATTTATGTAAATATTGTTGTTAAATATGAATATTTAACGTTGAAACTCCGATGAATTAAAAACAAATATTTTTGAAAATGTATAAAAAAATTTTTTCAAATTACATGTACAAATGCATACCATTTTCTTCTTGTCAATAATATAAACGGTCTTAAAATTCCTAATGAATATTTTGAAAATTAGCACTTGTTAAGTTACGGCAGTGAATTCATCAATTATTTTTTGTTCAAGCTCTCCGTGGTGTCATTATAGTTGTTCTATAGACCACTTTTATAAATGACTTCCCATAAAAAATCAATTAGTGTCAAGTCCAGTGATCTCAGGACTCAGGGGCCATTCAATAGGTCTGCGTCGCCCAATCCACTTGCCTGGATATTCTTGATTTAAATAATTCCTTACAATAATTTTGTAGTGAGCTGGGCACCATTTTGTTGAAAAACAATTTTTTCTTCGTATAACTCACGTTAGTCATTATTTTCAATTGTCCGAACAACTAACGGTAGAATGGTATTTTGAAGCATAGCAAGGTACTTTTCACCAGTTAGGTTGCCTTCAAAAATATCGGATCGATCACATAATCCCCTAAAATACCAGCCCAGATATTTATTTATTGGGGTCACTGAGCGTCCTAGTCTCTTGACATGGGGATTAGATTCGGACCAATAACTACAGTTTTGAATGTTCACTTCTCCACAAAGGGAAAATGATGATTCGTCACTAAATAAAATGTGCTTTATTCAGTGGCGTATAGTGGCTATATTAAATTAACTATTAGAAGTACGAAATAAAATGTTGAGTTTGTAAATGTCCAATACTAAAAAGAACGAAGAGATATGAAATTAAACACCTAAATTCATTCTTTGCATGCAATACCTACCATTATGGGGAACCTATGGTTCAAATTTCAAGTTTATACCACTACGAGAATAGCACAAAAAAACATTGCATTTTTTTCGTTACACCTTTTTTTTAACCCCCAAACATAACATATATTAATGACAAATACCATTACCTTAGCCACCTAATAAAGAATCCAAATTTATACTGTTGTAAAAAAAAGTAGCTGTGAAGAAAAAATAGTAAAAGAATTAACTAATATTATACGATTATAATAATAAATGACAATAATAATACTGATTTTAATGAACTATTTTTGCCAACAATTTTTGTTAGTGTTTTTTAGATTACCAATTTATTTTAATGTATAAAAAGATAGTTATGAAAAAAAGTAATTTAGTTATTGTGAATTAAACCTATACCAATTATTTCAATTAAGAATATAAATGCATATTTTACTAAAAAATGCCTGTTAAAAATAAAGAAACACGTCTTTTTTCGTTTTTTCGAAATTCCATAATCATTAAAAAATTCCGCGTACAATGATATAAGATACCTATACAAAATACACTCTGTATATAGATAGTGTAATAGACAATAGTACTAAAGTAGCAACTTTTTTTTTAGATGGACATCTGCGAAAAAGTGTGTACTGTTAGCTGTTTCAAATATCCACACTGCAGATCGACCGTTTATTGATCATATGGACTTTTTGATTGCTAATTTGAATGTATGGTTTGAACGAAACGATGAACTCATGTCAAACGTTGGAGGTGATGTGGAAGATTACAATATGAATCTATCTAAACAATATGTTCTTAATAAATACTTTGTGGATGATATACAAAATATTCCAATGGAATTCAGGTGGTAAAATTTAATTATTTATTATTATATATTTATATGGATAGTTATTTTGTACTATTGGTTTCTTCTAGTTGTTTAGTGGAATAATGTATTGATTTTCATTAAGCACTATAGCTATAGACATTTAAAATTAAAAGTTTTTCTATAAAATATGTCGATAAAGATTTTTTCATTTTGTCAATATGTTTAAAAATTTAAATCAAGGGGGCTGCAGCAGGTTTTGGTAATGTAGTTTTGACCAATTTAAACATTATTTTTGTTTGTTATAATGTTTTTCAATATATTTCAATTCCGTATCTTAAAATAAACCTTTAGGGGGCTGGCGGGGGCTCC
>NC_042495.1:13844019-13876247 GCF_005508785.2 Acyrthosiphon pisum | reverse complement strand
AGAAATATTCAAAATCGCCTCGATCATTCCCTAGTACACTTGTTGACCAATCATAATCCGTTTTCAAAAATTAAAATCTGTCAAGCCAATTTTTTCCAGTTTTGTCTAGCTAATTGGCCTAAAAATCACTTTTTTTCATTTGCTGCAGCCCCCTTATAAGGTATTATAATACAATATTTTTCTTGAGTTAATATAATAACAGTTGAAAATATTAAGTATACATATGCACGAACAATGACGTTATCAAATGCAATTTTTGGCAGTTTCTGCAGTTACTAATTAATTCAACCTACTGTATTACTAAAATGTCTAATAGCAAAAATCAATTACAGTGACCCACTCAACACCTACAACTGTAGTACCTACTGTAATAAATTCTAATTTGTGAAATGTTTGTTTGTTCAAATAGAGGAGAACATGCAACATTCAGAGGTACAATATCAATACATCCTCGTTTTGATAAAGCAAGAGTAATTTATGCAATGAACATGGGATTCAAATTAGCAGCAAAACGGTTTGCCAATGATCAAAATCATGGAGTTTATGCCTATGGTCGTAATAATCATGGATTTTCTTACTATTAGACTTGATTTATTTCCGTGATTCTTGGAGTTGCTTTTTTGTGTACTAATAATTATAACTTATTACAATTAAATTGAATGTCTAAATGTCTCAATGTCTGTATATTTACTATATATTATAATAAAATAGTTTCTAAGCTAAAATCATTCGATTTATATATATAAAAAAATATTAATGGACAATGGGGCTTATAGATTTGGAAATTACTGAGCCAATATTGACAACACACTTTTCATACGTATTCTTTAGAACTCGGAAAGTGTTTATTTCTTCGTGTATCAACTTTTATATCGTATGGGTTATTAATTGCCATAAGTCACATCGTATTACCACAGAATAGATAGAATTACCGTGTACCTACTGCCTAACCTACTACCTACACGGCTGCACATATCGGCTAACGTTATGTGTACACATAATTAATAAACGTCATTGTATCTATAGAATATTCGACGATACTAGTGCTTAGTACTAAACTGTGGTTGTATTTTAATATCCCACTCTAGAACAAAACTAACCTAAATTCTGGACATAATAAATTATAGAAGAATCAGAATTAATAATTTAAAAGCCGTATCATATCGAATGTTCATTCGCACCGCCCATATACATTCACGATATTCGAAATATTTAGTTGTTTTAATATTTATTTCAAAATGGTATAATTAAACTGCACAATCCTATTTCCCATTGTATAGCTTGTATCCTCTACATCTTCGCGTTTCAGTGAGTGTCAATTCCGAGTTGTTTGTTTGTTGTCGCATCGTTGCTACCGCCTACCACCATCACATCGTTGAGCTGTGTGTTGAATTGCCTATACATTGGAGTAGGCGCTTGTTGAACGGTCGTCTGAAAGGTTAATCATACATACAATCTTGGTTGCCTACCCTCGATGCCTTCCATATTTTCGGTAGATAAGTTTACTACAAGTTTAATCTATCGAATGATTCTTCGAAATCATCGCTCATTCTCATTCAGCCAAATAATTGGATTTTACGTAAAATGCCGGTTGCCAATAATTGAATAATACAATTTGATTTGGGATAATAGATCACTAAACACTTATTAATAATAAGTGTGTATTAATAATAAGTTATTATATTATATTTATATATATTTTTTTTATTAATTAACCCGTGGCAACAGGCCACTGGGTGGTCTTTTACTACGGGAGAGGGTACTGTAGGTTTAAACACGTGTGTTTGTTAGTTTGGAAAAATTTTCTAGTGGGCACCTGTAGGTATCTACCATGCCCGGGTGGGGCATAATATTATATGATATTTTACAGGTGCGTTACCCCAGCACCCGTACTTACGAAATCATAAATTGTAATCAAGTAGTATTATGTACTTTATTTGTACAATTTTATACAACCAAAATTAAGTTTTGTACAACCCTCGAATAGTCAACCTCCCCTGCATTCCAATTTTATCTTACGGGCGCTGCGGTAACGTTGTTTATATTAGTGTTTTCCAAAAGTGAGCATTAACTTGTTAAAAAGTTAATTTTTTTTTAACTTTTTAACTTACCTAACTAGTTAGTTTTTTTTGTTTTTAACTTATTAACTTATTCAGTTAAATTTTATATTGTCTTAACTTAACTTTTTAAAGTTAATTATCATTATTGTACAGTTAATTACATTTTTTTTTATCATGTGTGGAACCAAGAGACAAAACTTATTCATTCGATTTTGGTAATTTATTTTTCTAATAATATAATATCATCAATTCATAATAATCAAATTATATTATAATATATATTCTATAGGTACTACAGTAAAGAGTAATAATTAGTATACTATCCATTGTATGGACTGGCTATTTTTACGAATTCTATTATTTAATGATCTACTCGGTATTGAATAATCCGATTTTTGTTTTATCTAATTCTCCAATTCCTAAAAACAGGTTTAAAACTAAATATCATAGTCTTTAAATGGAAATCATTATATCAATAACATATTCTGGTTTCTGGTAAATACGACAATAATTCCAATGGACAAAACAAAAAGTCGTCCGAAATATTTATAAATTATAATTTATATTGCCGTATTCGTTATAAATACTAGCAAACGTATGAGAATAGAAAATAACATTATCGAAATAAATATGGAAACAATTTTTGGTAGGTATCATCACGGACTAATAGATATCTTATATCTTATATCTTAGTCCGTGGGTACTATACTATTATCATTATTCATTGATTTTATTTTAATAATATAGACTATTATGGTACTAAATATAATAAATCTAACTAGGATAGAAGACTTACAGTAAAATATATACTACTACTAATAATTAATATCTTCTCTAGACTCTAACAAGTTTAGTATAATTTAAAGTTTATAAGTTAACCTATAACCTATAAGTTTCTGCCAACAATTAAATGTAATAATAATTTTAAGTTTTATGTTTGCACAGTGCTAAGCGTCTTGGTAAATGTCCGTACAAATCAAAATACTAGGGCAATTGATGAATTATGAATGTTATGACTTAAAAAAAAATTAACTTTTTTTCAACTGAGTTAAGTTAATTTTATTTTCCATCTTAACTTTTAACTAGTTAAATTTTATTTTTTTGTTAACTTTTAACTTAACTGAAGGGAATTTAATTGAATTAACTTAACTTTCTACAGTTAATTATTTTCATTAACTTGCCCACCATTGGACTGTTTTCTATAAACGATACAATTTTCAAAATATTATGATTTGTTTTGAACTGTTTACAAACATTTAATTTTACAATTTTTTTTAGTTTTTTTTCTACGCATGTTAATAAAATTTTATTTTGACAATCGAAAAATATTAAAAATCCAGTCACAATTTTTTTTTTTTTAATAAGTATTTAATAAGTTCAAAGATCAAATACGTAAAAATCAAGAAAAAGTGGAAATTATTTTGAGTTAGAAATACATAAAAATGTTTAGTTTTTAATCTAAGATTTTAAAATATAATACAAGATTCCTCATAAGTTTGTTTACCTTTATCAACAAAAAAATGTCTACAAAATTCTAATTACATTTTTATGAGCGTTTGAAGTTCATATTTTTACATTGGATATTTACTCGATTCCTTATATGGCGATTTTCTTATTATTTGTAATTAAAAAACCAATGACTATACATACATCATACATACAAATTTCACTGAATGTGTATATTTTCATTTTCTATACACCGTACAATTTTGAAAATATTTTGACTCGTTTTGAGCTGTTAACGGAAAATTTAAAATTCAATTTTTTTTTAGATTTTTTCTATAAATATCAATTAAATTTTATTTGTTAGGCCAAAAAGCATAAAAATGTAATACATTTATTGTAACAATAGCAGATGGAAAATATTAAAAATACATAGGCACATTTTTTTTTCTATATAATCATTTAATGTTCAAATTTTGATGAAATTTATGAATGATTGTAATTAAACAACTATAAAACGTTAAATTATTATAGATAAGGATTGACAATTTAAAACAAAGATTATCATACTTAAATAGTCCATACCTACTGTAGGGGCTATCTTGTCGTATGCGCTCTACCGGTAAAATTGCGACTGCAGTATGCGCTCTACCGTGTTTTGCCATTCTACAATTATATTAAGATTTTAACGGAAAAAAACAAAAAACGAAAACGAAAAAACAACTGAAAAACGATAACAAAAAATCCTAAAAACCAAAAAAAAATTCACTTATCTTTACTTTTTAATCTTTAACTTTAAAAACATTTTAACTTGAAATCAGAAATTTTGAATTTTCTAATTTTTATATCAATTATAATTTTGATTTGAAATTTAAATATTATGAATAATTAATTTTAATTTTTAACTTTTAAGTGCATTTCTATATTGCGCGTTACTATTATAACTTAAAAGTTAAAAGTTATATTCTGTATATAATATATAATGTTTTTGACTAACGTTTTTAAAAAAATTATTTTCCTATTGTTTCCAAATATAACGTTTATATTGTTTTTTTTTATATATATATAATATAATAATTAATTTTAATTTTCAACTTTTAAGTACATTTCTATATTGTGCGTTACTATTATAACTTAAAAGTTAAAAGTTATAAGTTATAAGAATATAATATAAAAAAAAATATATATTATCAAAAACAATATAGAAAAATAACTTTTTTAAAAACTTAATAATCAAAAACGTTTAAAAACGTTAAAAAAAACTATATTTTCGCAGGTAGACCGCAATCTGGGGTAGAGCGCATACGACAAGATAGCCCCTACTGTAAGCAAAAATCTAAAAAGTATATTATTATAAACAGTTATTTTTTTACTGACATTTTAAATTCAGTGACATATTAAAACCATGAAAAACGATTTTACTTATTTTGTTGAAATTTAAAAATATTATTCGTGAACAGATGACACTTTTAGAGTATATTATTTCATTTTAATATTTTATACACACAATGACGTTTCCAAATGTCATTTTTTGGCAAAAATGAATTTAACCTACTGTAGTAGATACTTATGCCTGATACTAAAATAAATTACTTTAATCACCTTAACATCATAAAATATGCCTACTTAGTAATATTATAGGCTGGCAGACCGTGTTCGATCAAAATCACTTTTCGTATACAATGGTTTTATATCATTAATTCAAATTCAACACCATCCATTACAGTGACTCACTTTGAGCTACTGTACAGCAGAACGATATCTATTTTACCGATTTTTTTGTTTGTCATGTTTTGCAAAGTTTACCCCCTATAACTTTTCATCCCTATAATTATCTTAAATCGGCGTTGTATTAATTACATTAGGTGAATATATAGAAATAGTAACAATTTGTCTTGTCAATTATTTCTATAATTGTCTTATCTAACCTAGATGTTATCAGTGATCAATTTGCATTCCTAATCAAATAAAAAATTCATTTACTAAAAAAAAAACATCCTTTATACTTATTGTACTTGTATAAATTCTAGATTAAAAATAAAAATATATTTATAAACATAAGTAGTCAAAATACTTGGCTTAGCTATAGTAGTCGTTAAGAAACGATTGTAATGATCTAATGACGTTTAGGTATATTTATACAGTATGTATATAAATGCATAATACTATGGAAATTTTGGTTTCGCTTACCTTTTAATTCAACGTATAGGTTAGATACAGGTATTTAAGAATTGTTTAGTTTTATGCATAATATGCAGTGTCATAAGTATGTAATATCAAAGTGTTCAGTTGAAAAAGTAACTTGTCATGTAACGGATGAGTGATTAACAGTTAAATTATTTTAGCCATAGAATATGGACTATATAATATACCTATTACTACAACATTAATAGTATTGGTCTCTTTTCAATGTACCATGTTTTTTCATGTTGGTGTCACTGCTGGATCACTGGTATCAGACTTGTTCTTTGGCAAACGGATCACTGCCATCACTGATCTCGTTTGTGTTCTTTTCATAGACGGGATGGGGACAGTTGATGAATACTTTATATTTTATAATAATGCTCATTGCCCATACGTATTATGATTTATGGTACGCGTACGGCAGTGGCGCCGAAGTTTTTAAAATGTGGTCGGGCAATTTTAAAACTTCCCGGCCTCAATATCTTAATTATTTAATATAGAGGTACCCTGATATACATTTATTCTTAATCACGGTTTAAATATACTCATGCTCATAATAAAGTTATGAAGTAAATAAAATATGGCCGGCCGGCGACATTTTTCAAAAAAGTGGTCAGGCCACGGCCCGACGTCAGCATGGACTTCGGCGCCACTGGCGTACGGTGTATCACAGGTTGAGAAACGCCGATCTAAGTGATATATACTGGCCTCAGTAATGTCCACACAATCAAATACGAAAACTTATTTTTCTTATTTCATTCATATGACAATATTTTTGGTGGTAATTACTATTTTATACGTATTATATAATAATTATTAATTACATTATATATACATAGGTACTAGGTACATTGGCGTCTAGCACCTGTATAATAGTAAACAATATTTTTTAATGTTTTTAAACCCACTCGCTCCGCTTCTCGCGGAAAAAAATATACCTACATATAAATTCGCTTGCATAGGCGACTAGGTACATCTACGTCCTACACAGCTACACACATCATTAAAATAAAAGTTTTAAATAGGTGTAACTCTAGTCATAACGAATGTATTATATGTATTATTATAATAATATAGTATCTAGAGAAGAATACGTTGTTTTTGTAGACTGCGGTCACCAGTCTATATGTTCAAGGTGAAATGTGAATTTATGAAGATGGTTTATAAACTTTAGTTGTTGTAGGTTAAATAGAAAGTTATAATTTCCCACACACTCCATCATAATAATAACGTATATGTAGTTATGTAGAAAAAAAATGGATCTGTGGAAGGTATCATATTTCACTGTATTATTTTATACCTAGCCATAAAGATTGGTTCATTTTTCTATATGTACATATAGCTTGAGATTATAAGCTTCGGTGAATATTATTGACACCCATTATAATATTAGAGTTTGTAACCTACTTTCAATATAAGTCATCTGTACGAGAAACCTTTTTTTTCTGATTTTGTATTTATTTATTTTTATATTTTAAGACACTAAGACACTAAGGTAACTTATATATAATATATAAGTATATATATTATACATATATTTATAACGAATTGAGCTTATAAAGTTATAAGTTAAGACTTAAAAGTGCTTACAAAATAATGAGTGAAACAAAGTATTCGGCATGGATGATGTTCAGATGTTGGGCATTGGATCTTCGTTTTATGTAAATAGAATATTTATAATTATCAGCTATACACAGGTAAATAATAAATTCATCGTTCCACTCAGAATCTAAAAAATGATTATATTATATTAGTGTTAAAATCAATAATCAAAAATAAAGGATCATAATGCACCCAGGATCAAATCTAGAAACCTGAAATGGTGGGGGCACATTTATTTTCAGAAAAAATACAATTTTAAATTTAGGTAGATATATAAACATAATAAAGATTATTATATAATTATATAATAGTAGGTATAAACCATAGGTAGGTAGATAGGACTATCTGGGTTGAAAAAAAAAACAATAAAATTAATCCCCCTCCCCCCACCGTTCGAGCTTTAGATACACTACTGAATGATTTTTTTTTCATTTCTGACAACTAATTCTACTAGGTACTAGCATTGATTATACTAGGTATCTAATTCTTACCGTATTATTTTCTTTTTTATAAAAATGATACATTTTTATGACATAAACTATAATAGTATACCAACGAATAAATATTTCTTATTATTATTTTCATTTTCAAGTGCATAGTAGTTTCCCATTGTTTTTTATTCAAAATTAAGGATTTGGTATGAGAATTTCATATTTCATTAGTGATTATCACATCTCGTACTCATCAAAAAAAAAAAATTAGCTATGATGAAATATTGTGATAACATATTATATAACTTATAATTATTTAATATATTATTCGTTCTATATTTAGTGCAACAAAATAACATGTACCTATAATATACTATATTTGAACTTATTGTTTATCCTTATAATATTACAACCAAATATTTAAAAAATGTATTAAATACCTAACTACCTGTAATTACACAACTTTACTTCATTAAAATAATTGCAATATATATTATACTTATACAGTCATTTTTATTATATTAATATGTTCAATACAATTTCCTTGTTAAAATTGATAACTTACCTATATACCTACCTACTTATAATTATTCATAAGTTCACATAATCAGGTTTTTTACATTTAAATTTGAAAACTATAGGTACCTACATTTAAATCGTTTAGGCTAATGATTATGAATATAAGTACACTGCAGTAGATACATGATGTACAATTATTATTACACAATGATTCAAATATACATCTATAAAATTAAACAATTCTACTAGTAAATACTAAATACTTAGGTATTATAGGAATTATACATAAGCACTATAGCCCCCTTTGGCCCTTTAAGTCAGTAGTGCTCGTGGAAATTTGGTATCTATAAGGTTGATCAAAGCTTTCTGTACATCTCCATAATATAATAATATTATATCTATACCTGTAGTGTACAACAGCTGCAGTGTACGGACGTTCACTTTCGTCGAGGTCTCCAAACAACGTGAATTATACACTATAGTTGCCAAACGCAAGGTAACTATATGATATTAACTCTTGTATATGTTTATTGTTTGATATTAATGTTCAGTATACGCGTCTCTATAATATAACAAAGGTGATTTCAACAAAACACGATTTTGTATGAATGTTAAAAAAGGGAACATTTAAAAATTAAATAATTTATGGCTTTTTTTTTTTGTTTCGAGGGTGTAGGGGGTATTTTATTTTAATAGTAGGTATATAATATAGTAGTACACGTTTTTTGTTTCAGGAAATAAATACAAGCCGTAACAGATTTGGATATCATAGTGCGTAGTCCAACATCGTGTATCATTCCACTTTCCAGACGACTGCAAGCGCGTTACGTTTTTTTCGCTAGAAAACCGGTGGAAAACAATGCACACGCATAAGTCTGTCGCAACCGCAATACAACACGACTATATTTAATTTGTGTACGTATTTTACTCGAATATTATTATTTAGTAAAACATACTGCAATACGTATTGTTATTATTATTGTTATCATCTTGTGGGAGGTCACGAGCTCGAATCTCTCGCCGCGCCCTTCCCAAATCCGAAACACGCGTCGGTGGTGGAAATCCGCGTCCGTGTCCGCCCGCTCGACTGAGTCAGCTGCGCTCGACAAGAATAATATTATACTATTTGGTGTTATACGCGTATAGCCACCGTCCGCTGCCGATCGTCTCTCGCCGCGCCAGTTCCGATCAGTCAGTCAGAGTCCGGTCGCCGAACGCATCAGGCTTTATACCTAGCTGCAGGTATCCTCCGCAGACATATTATAATATTATATCGTCATCGATATAATATCAATAACCAAAACTCTATACACGCACCGACAGTCGATCAAGTCAGTACAAGCGATCGGCCGTCGTCGGTGGGAATCGGGCGCGGACGTCATTGACACAGTACGTCATAATATACCCTGCAATATAGTATTAACTGCATCACGCCATATCATAAGTCTTCAGGTCCGTGACGTATAGTCGTCCCCGCCCGGCGCAATATTTGATAAGTCGATATATCGTCGTCGTATATTATAAACGCGCAGACAGCGACAGCAGTCAGTCGACGCAGGAGACACGACCATCATGGACAAGCAACAGGAAGCCGCGGTAGCAGCAGCCGGTACAGCGTCGGAAGACAGCATCAGCATGAAAACGGAATATCCCACGCACGAGGTGTACGTCTCCGAACCACCACCGGTGAGTTGTTTAGACGATAATATAGCATTGTATATTATATTATTATTACAATATTATTATATACATTTATATAGTAAAATATAATTACCATAATAATTACGAAAATTCGTCTTACGAGGAGCAATCGTAGTTAGAGCAAAATCGTTCGTCGTCTCGCGCCCGTCGCGCGGTGGCCGCTGCGTCACACTCCACTTCGCGGTTCGCTAGAAAGTCGAAACGCTCGTGCCGTAGGTATCTTTCAATAAGACCGCGACGACCGGAAGCGTATTTTGTTACTTCGGATTTTCATCTTTCCTATTCGGCGGGTTGTGGATATAATAATAACTAAATTTCTGCCCAGCTCGAGATGACTACCACTGTTGTATTACACCTATATTTTATATGACGACATGACGGTTGACTTGGGACCCACGCGGGTGACTTCAACGGATATGGGATTTCTGTCCGGATATCAGACCACGAAAAATCAATCATAAAAATTCGCACTTTTTTTTCTATCGGTGTGTTATCTAAAAAGGCTTGTTGCAAGACCGTTCTGCTAGTAAAAAAATGCCATCATAGTATAAAATATGACAATGGTCTTGTTCTCTTGTATATAAAGAATGTATAGGTAGATTGATAGATACGTACTAAGTGTATTTATACGGTTTAGTATAATATACACTATACCTACCTATGCTGCCATACTGGCTATACATTGTACACATAATAAATATAAATGTTAAAATGTATTTTGAATAGTCGTATGGGCAGCTATTTACTTCTATGTTCGACGTTCACGTTTTCGGTTTGGTTTTTTTCACGTGAAACCTGTTGTCTGTTGGGACAAACAATAGTCGCTAAAAATTAATCGCTTTTACTATAATATGTAGGTATAATATATATTGTGTACATGAAATGAGAAAGAAAAACTAAGCGTACAGTATATAGTAATAATATGTGCGCATAGATCACGAGCGCAGTACAATAACAGCGATTGACACATGTGGCGCATATTATTTTAATATAATCATTAATCATAATTCATAATTGAGATGCGAGTATAGGTACCTACCTATATTATATAAGCCGCCTTTAGCAACAATAATATCTCTCACTCGTACAGGTACCATATTAAAAAAGGGGTATCTTCAGTGCGATATCGTCTATTGCGAGGTCCCGCGGGGCCAGATCGGAAAAAATGCCTACCTATTCAACACAATAATAATTTATAATTATGTATACTTTATAGTATACCTATCGTTGCTCGCGGAGCTTGTTCTCAACTATATATTGTTAGCACATAGTCGCCTAGCGCGTCAAAGAACGACGTTCTTATTATAATATTATTATCATTGTCGTCGGAAGACGAATAATAAAAACAATAAATAAAAAATCTCTGTGCATATACCTATTATGTATTTTGATTTTTGTACGGAGGTAGTTTTTTACAGCTGTAGGTACTACCGCCGCCGGAGGGAATACAATATATTATATTATATTTCTACAATAATACACCACTCGCATGTATATATGCGCGTACGTACATATATATATATATATATAGGTACAAAATACAAAGTAATATAATCATAAAAATAATAATAATATGTAAAAAGATGGTGTGTCGAGGACAACTGGGTATAACGACTGTAAACAATATGTAGTATAATTTATCCTTTCTCTTCAACTCTTGTGTTGGGCGCACAAACGTACGTATAGTGTATATATTATTATAAACGTTTTACCTTGAGTCCAATTCTTACAATGCTCACGTTAATGGTCGTGTGAGTGTTTTAGATTCTATTTTTACAACGAATTACGATTTACGGAGTTCTATGCGTAAAAAAAATAAAAAAAAAACACTTAAAAAGAGCTTTTCATGCTTGACATACTGCAGTTAACTACGCCGCCAACAAGGCCGTCGTATGGAGCTATATGTTATAATATAATATAAATATATGATACATAATAATAATATGTCCATCCAATACGCCGGCGACGGGATAACCAAATATTGTTGTCATTATCGCCACTGGTTTTTCGGGTTGACGAGAGAGTACAACAAATAGCTATTTCGTTTATATATATTTACAGCGCGATTTTGCAACTATCTAACTGACGCATCGCACTTGGACTGCTGAGTTCGTTAAATGGTCTGTTGCGTAATTTGCACCGTATACAAGTTTACACGAAAAAAAAATATTTTTTTTATCTTAAAATCCGAATATGTATACCTGCACTGTGCCAGCGACAGTGCAAAAATACATACCTAATGACAAAAACTTGAAGTGAAATATGTAAATGTCGTGATGTGCTGCATTAAGGCTAATGTAGTCTGTTGTTAAACCGGTTGTCGGATAAGGTCTTTCGGGTCAAGAATAAATTCAACGAATCTTCTAGATTTACGTAGAGACGGCCTGGAAGATTTCCAGAATATATATTAATAATATGGTATATGTAGCTATAATACAGGTACATACGGATCGTTATTATGGATTTAGTAAAATACATATTATATACAATTGTATATTTTAATTCTTCAAACATAACGTATAATATTTATACATTTAATAAGTATTATAATATAATATTTATTATTTACCCAATATTGAATATAATTTGTGCCAACGTATACATATAATTTTTATAATGAATCGATTTCGACTACGAGTCTGGTTTATGATAATATTTATGATTATGACGCTTACTCTTTGTTATAATATTCATATTATACGATCATTATAATTTATATTGTGTACTTTCCAGTAGATTTTGAAGTGCACAAATTGCATATACGTGGTAAACACAGTTTCACTTGGGGTACGATAAATGTATATGTACATTGTACACTCACACGCACGCTTTCTCTCATGATACGACCCATTAAATGATTTATGAATTTGACGGGTTTTTTTGCATGAGCTAAATGCCTTTAATGACGAATTTTCGCATTCACCTATAAACACCGTCGGACACTTTCCATTCCCATTAATACTCGACGTTTGAATGACATATTCTGAAAAATAATGCGGTCTATCTGATGTCTGAACCGATTAACGAAAAAGAAAAAGGCCTCATTACCCAAATTATGTTATTATTCGTATGTTAATACTAATATGTTTACCCATAAAGTTGACGATCATGCCGCTCAGTTGTTTTTGGAATCTATAATTTACCGATAAATTAGAAGTTAAAAATTGCATTCAGCAGATTAAAAAGAAATTCTAAAAATAATTATTATTAGTTAAACTGCATAGTGAATTTAAATTTTCACTTCGCCTAAATTTTGTTATTGAGAGAAAATCACATTTGTCTTTTATTCTATTATAACATCTGGTGTATTCTGGTATTCATATATAAAAACAATAAGTATGTTAAATTAGATAGAAAGTATGTTACACGATTTAAAAAAATATTCAAATACACTATATTATTCATATTTTTTCCTACAAAATTTTAATTTATGATTATTATTATTACGCAATCGACACTTGTAGGTTGCCGAGTGTATAAATTCATAAAATTAAAATATTTTTCTTTTACAAATAATCATAGATTTTCTCACACAAAAAAGTAGCAGACAATTATGTAATTTGATTAATAGTATATTATATAGTTTTTGTTACTTGTTACATTATATGCTCTCTAATGAATAACAATTGTTTAAAAAAAATCTAATGAAATTCGATAACCGTGTCATTGATTAATTTTATTGACGAGTGACGATTCTACCCATTTTCAATAATAAATTAAAGTAATTAGGTACCATTGCCTAGTTCAAATTTTAATTCAACTGTAGTAATTAGTATGAAAGTATGTATAAAGTATGTATTATTATTTATTTATAAATATTAAATAAGTATATATTTTACCACTTACAGACAAAATATTACATGTAAATATATTGCAGTATATAATTACAGTATTGAATTTAAAAATCAAGACAAATGTAGAAAATTTTATGACTATAATCGTTTGTAGTAAAAATGTCCATTATAATGAACGTTCTGTTATTGTTCATATTAAAATTACTGACAAAATGATAACATTGAATTGATAATGATTTTTTTATGTCTTGCTTCCTTAGTCATAAACTCATAACATAGGTATTAGGTGTAAGGAAAAATAGCTATGGCTTACCTTATACTTATACTAAATATTTTTTGATAAAATTAAAAATACTGATAAACAGTTGATTTCCTAATGCTCAGAATATCACGATTCTCGCATAAATACAAATGGAATCAAATAAAACTGTTAATAACAAATATATAGAAATACCATTAAAATGTATGTTTAAACAAATTATATATAATATATATATATATATTTATATATTTTTTTAAACATAAATTAGAATTGTATCGAATTTTAATCACTTTAACTTACATAATAATTATCAGATAATGTCACTCGTGTAAAATTAAAATTAAGCAGAAATACCTACATGGCTACATATTATAATGTATTATATAATATCACAATATATAATTTAAGACTTATAAGAGGAATATGATTCAACGCAGTTAGTCTAGTTATCTTAATAAATATTTTAGTTTGCAATATGTTTTTTATTTTAAACAATGAACGTGTCAAATTATATTATGTTTATAGCCTTACAAGTTCAAAGTACCTATGTACTATTGGTGAAACACAAAACCCTGCAAAACGAAACAATAACGTAGGTAAACTGGTAAATGTAAGTAATATATAATAGGTATTTTATAGAATTTTTTTTGACGGTGCGCTCCAATCACCCGTTTAATTCGCCAAATTCGGGGCAGAATTAAAATGCAGTTAATTATAGAAAAAAAATGCACCCGTTCGAGTCAATAATAATATATTATTCTATATAGGTAGGTATAGAAGACATTGCATAACAAATATATACCTACTGTGCCTGCTATTATATACCGACTATCAAATTACACAACTATATAAAAATAGGAACATATCACTTACACGCATTGCTTCACCACAATATTTTCATTCTGGCCCGAACCCCCGCCAGGTTCAATGAACCAAACGCTTTCTCCTTATCGAATGAATAATAATAATAAACACACACAAATATAATACATACAATATATGTATACATAGGTACGCGTATATAATATAAAACGTATATCCATCGGCGTATACGCGGACAATGTGACAAAATGATATAAAACGATTATTGAATAATAAGTGGCGAAAACTGCCCATAAAATTGTATAGGTATAATAATACCTACTAATATGTAATATGATTTTTTTTCTCAATCGAGCAGAAATATATATATATAATAGTTAACCATACATAATAATAACAATAATAATATGAAAGAAAAAAACACCGACCGATATAATGGTTTTTTTTCCTGATTTGTGCCAAATGTTCTGCAACGCAATACTGCCGACCGTTGTCGTCGTCGTCGTCGTCGTCGTACCGTTATAAAATAGTATATTATGTACCCATTACCTATCTATTGGTAAGTACGAGCCTGTAACCTATACTACAGATGTCGTGAACCGTACCTAATAATAATATTGGAACCTGCAACCATATCGAACATTGCGCGCTTACGATGAAACGATATTATTACGATAGTTAACCAGCTATTTTATGTCCTTATTTGTGCAGCACATTGTTCGAGTCTGAATCGGAAACTCTAATAATCATCATCGTACCTACTTGTTCCGTCTCTGCACTCTGCGTATACATCATAATGAATAATGTTAATATACCTATCGTATACCTATGCGCACAACGTTGAACGTAGGTATAGGTTAATAGGTACATTATTTTCCACCGGCGTCGATAATTCGTAAATTTTTTTTTTTTGAAACTTATCTAATTAGGCATTCAACTGTACTGCAGGTACTCAACGCGCATAACTGTGAATTCCTGTTGACGTCGATCATATAACGACAACTGCAGCTGCGAAGACGACGTTCAAATGTTAAATTAAATAATTAATGTACATTATACAATAAATATTATGGGTACCTACTACATAGTTATTTTTTATTGTTATAGCAGCCTAGAAGTGTATACAAACGTAATAACGTGACACTACAGACTGTCTACTACTAATATTGTGATTTGCAGACTAGCAGTGAAGAATGACTAAATATTATATTATATTACGAACTGCGACTGCAGAGGGCTTACTTCTTCGTGGTAACCTATATAACATCGAATCTTCTCCTGTTCTAAGAAAATTTGGCGATGTATTTGAGAAAACAAAACACAATGTCGTATACTTTTATTTTTTTATTTCTTTCATAATAATATCGTTTCGTCTCCCGTGATAATTTGTCTTGTGCAAAATTAAAAACAACCCATAAGTCTTTATAATTTATAAGTACCGAAAAATCAATATGATGTGAAACGAAATTCATTATTGTCATTATTAGCGTCGGTAATAATAATATAATAATACGTAAGGTATAATAATTTTTTTTCCCTAACCGATTAATACTCAAAACGTTTTCATATTTCTATTCATAATAATAAATAATAATATATAGGTATATACATAGTATTATACACAAGTCGCGCATATTATAATATCACGTACGTAAATCATAAAATTGTATACGCTATTAAAATCGATTTCCGGGATCTGCAGCCGCAGTAGTGCGTGTTGTATTCAACCATAATAATATAATAATAATAATAATACCTAATATTTAAAACTATTCGTCATCGATCAAACACAGAAATGTTTTGAAATGAACAAATCTAGTGCAAAAACCGAAACATAAGACATCAGTTTTATACGCGTCAGTGTTATAATTGGGTTGCTATAACGATATATGTATAGGTATTACTCACTGTATTAGTATAAGTATATTATTTTGTTTTGAATAATAATTGCTTTGCTCTGTATATTTCTCGATACTTTCTCCGACCGTAGCTGTTTATTGTTATTGTTGTTACTTGTTAGTTGTTGTTGTTATCCCGGCGTACCAAGATCCTAACGTTTGACCTTTGGTCGAGCATAATATATTATAATAATATTATACTTACACCTACTACACCTATATAACTCATTTTTAGATTTTTTTTTATCTTCTCGACACGTTCGGTCATCGTGGTCACACCGGTCACACCACTAACCACTGCACGACCAGAACCTATATACATGCCATCATGTTCTTCTTATCCACACGACGATGGGTGACGTGTGTTTGGCGTTTGAGATATATACATATTATTATGTATAAATAATAAATATGTATAATATGCGAATCATGATTATATTTTATATTTAGAATGTATAATAAAAAATATTATAATGTGGTTTGGTGAAACGTTTCTTCGTGACTCTGTTGTTAAGGATTTGGATTTTGGGTAATTAAATATTATAATTTTTTTCTCCGGATAGGTATCTATATAGACGAGTTCATACTGCCCCAATTCTATCCAACTATAAACTACCGTTCAATTTGTTTTACCATAAAATAGGAAATCGATAGTTTATTCGTCTCGGCGTTTCTGTATATATAGCTATAAGTTATAGCCTAGTCCTAGTACCTACTTATTATAATCAAACTTTTTATATAGACTGATAAATAATTCCTTTTACGCGTCCGTCGTTTCCTCGCATTAAATATAGTGATGATAAATTATACATTTTACTAGGTACTAGAATATATATAATAGATTAGAACAATAGAACCAAGAGTTAATTTTAAAATTGTTTAAAAGAGTTTGTACTCCTATATAGCTGTGCAATATTGTAACTGTGTCAAGTATAAAAATATGTGTTTCGTTAAAATTGTTGAGCAGACAACATAATATTATACAGTACGGGTTTCTATAGTCTATGTATAGTAGTTGTAAGTTAGGACAACTTATACGTGTTCTTAAAAGTTTTTATCAGACGATATATATCTTGGGTACCTAAGTGGTACATCGTTGAAGCTGAAATCGTATCTTTTTTTTTTTAATTGAATTTTTCAGCTGTTTCAACATACCAAATGTTTTTCTAAAGTTATATATATAATTAATATAAAAATAAACACGAATAAATAAAGAAATATCTTCTTTATTAGTTGTTGGATTGATCTTCTAAGAAATGTCTTATGGTAGGTGAGGTCTTGGCCTAGGTTTAGATGTTTCAACGATTTTCTAATGGAGAGCTCCGTTGGGTTTATTTAGGTTATTTTTGAAATTGTTGTATTGGTTTATTATCCATGTCGATAGGTACAATCCCGCGTCATTGTGCAATTGTTTGTTCCGCGTGAACCAAGGGCGTCGACTGACATTCTTATGAATTTGTTTTGGAGAATTTTCAATTTTTTAATTTTTTTTGAGGATGAGGAAGCGGCAGTCCATGTCCCATACTGCAGGGCACGTGGAAATCAATATCTATAGTATTTCATCTGCAGGTTTGAGGTAATGAGGTGAAGTTTAATAGGAAGAGGGTATTGGATTTGCAAATCCATGTATAATATCATTGGTTTATATTTTGATCGATGTGCATTTTCCAAGTTATTATAGTTATTAGTCTTTCGTCTGGGTGTATTTCACTTAGTCATATCGTTATCTTGAAATCTATGTATGCAGGCGTTATAATACGAAAATATCGATTATTCTAAAATTAATACGACGTAAATTATGTTCATGTTAGATCTGGTGAATTATGCAACAAAAACAATTTAATTTAATTTCCATATTTTAATTAATTTTTATATTTTAATTTTTATACATTAATTTTCTGCCACATGATTATAGTATATGAACAATATATATTATAATAACGCAATAAAAAGGAAAATGTAATTAACAACGTATAGACATTATTAATATAATTAGTGCGGAGGATATATACCTACAACCTACCTACAGATCGTAAACATTTTCGTTTTCTAATTTCTGTTTGACACCGTACGTCATATTATGAATATCGTCAGGCGTAAAGCACCAGTATGGCGATACCTAGAAAGCCTAGATAATAATAATATATAAAGGCTCTCTAGCGGTACCTATATAATAATATATATTGCAGCATAATATATAATAGCCGCATATTATATTATATGTACAGGTGATGATAGGTCACACTGTCAGAGGTCATAGCGCCGTGTATTTAATATCCCATCACGTTAAGAAAGTTGGTACTCTTTTCATTCGTTATAATATTTTATGGTATTTTGATTTATTATAATATTATTGTCAACATCGTGTGTTTTACATCAACCTATATAATAGAACGCGTATAGCTATATAACTCATAGTAAATCACAAATCACAATGAATAGGTAGACGGACTACAGTTGTAACTTGTAGATGGATTGTGTACCAGTACAACTGTACAGACAAAACATAATATTAAAACAATCTCATGATAGAAAGTAGCTTCCTCGTTAAGCCGTCTGTTTTTTCTTCTTATTTTTCTGTTGGAATTCAATGGACATGTTTCATTAACACTCGCAGACATGCCGGCCATTCATTACCTAGGCCATTATGTGATCGATTTATGTAAATTATTGACACGGAAAACATAATTAATTCGTTCGATTTCAACGCACTTTCCATAAAAATAAAATTTAAGACATAATATAATATGTTCGACAGTTGATATAAGAGCAGTTTGCGTACATTATATTATAGAATTTCGATAAAAAAAAAAACAGTAAGTTTTACTTACACACACACGTCACACACACACACCACTCTAAATGCTCATATGTATTTTACACCCACCACCGTCAATCAGGTACCTAACCCGTCTGATTCGGGTTTTTATTGCAAGTCATTTTATTCAAGTGCACCGGACGTCCTGTTTGCGAATATACGTTTTAATATGGCGTACGTATAGAATTTACCTATATTTAATACATCGTGGCAGTTGTGTTTTCGACAGGAAGTTTATATAATATTATAATATACAGTCATAACTATGGCGTGGAGTGTGGACAATACAAAATGATATAGTAAAAATTAAAATACAAAATATTCGTGCAGATAAACATGGACTAACCCTATACGACTATATTTCTATATGACTGTACGTATGGTAACCGGGGACCAAAGTATCAAAATATATAACTTTCATTTTAATCATACACATTTGATTTATTACGTTTTATCCAACATGGATTATCGACATTTTAAAATAATATTACAGTTCTAATACTATAACATTTCCAATACTTATACAAAACGTATTTAAGTAGGTACCTACCTATAATTTGAATCGAAAATTCTCTTCTCGTGAAACAGAAAATCCATAGTGTGTACTGCATTAATAAGATTACCAATATATGGTCCTATAATACCGGTACACGTTATGCTGCCATACTGCAACCCATACTGAGGCGAGAGATTCTTAGTGAAGGTACACGACAGTAATATGTTATATTTTATTATTGTCTATAATTCCTGAAGCACTTTTCCGGATAGAACCTGCAGTGGTGCTCGATGAGTTTCACGTCTCGTAAGATAATCGAGTACCCGTGATCTGTATTATTGACTTGACGAGATAACTGTTTAGGATTTTCTCGTACCTAATACGTTGTATACAATACCTACCTATACAGAAGACTTACCGTCCGCGCAATATGATTATATTAGGTATAGGCTATACCTAACTTATACGGCAATACCTTCGTATAGTATATGTATATCAGTCGAAGACTGATAATATTTTGAGCAAGAATCGTTTTCAATAACCGGATCTCGACTGCAGGCTGCTGCAGCAAAAGTTGCTTTACACTTTCAAATTCGATATTCCACTTATTTCTACCATACTATAGCTGGTATGCCGCAAGTGCAAATCGCGAGACGAGTTCCTGCAGGAGTGGCCGCGCAGACATAACCCGCGTATACAGTTGGATTTTTTTCATTTTGATTTTATCCCGTTAATAGCTGCCGTGGTACACCGTATCGCACCGCAGAATGTCAAGCTTATACATAATATATATAAACACATAATATAGCCCACTGCAGTTGTACCTAAGTGCGCAGTCGTGTTATTAGCGATAATTGGCCACCGGCGGCGTCGGCGAACTGCACTTATCATTATTAGTGACGATATATATATATATATTATTTTATTTCCTTCTATATAGTTTTCGTTATTTATTATAGATTATATTATTGGACGTCCGTGACGGTACAACGGTAATCGAGAAAGTAATAGTTAGGTATAGGCAGCGCGCCGCACTCGTAGGAAAACCGCAATTACGACTTTTCTTTGCCGTGGAAACAACGCCCGTAATACAATTTCAATTGCTGCGTACTCATATATATATATATATATTATTAATATATATCAATTGTGGTTCGGTTAAGGTTTCTTATTGCCGTCGCGGAACAAATAAATGCATTTCGTTCGGAATACCTACCGGAGAACACGAATTGGTTATACATTGTATTATATATTTTATATATATATCAACCTAGGTGGTACCTATATAGTTACGCGCACAACTCACGACAACTGTTAATAATGGTAAAAAAAATACATAATACCATTTAATTGTGGTCAGTGTGGCCGAGGTGACGATCCAGTTAGGTGAACGTGATTATGTATAATAGTATAACGAACTACGTATAACTAGTATAACAACGAACGGTGCAGCTTACTTTATCAGTTATAACTTATCATATTTGCCTAATTTAAACCTATTATTTAATAATTTATATTATTAGTATATCGCAATTATGTGAAAAGAAAATATTTTTAAAAAAAATGAAAAAATGTGTCCATATCAGTAGGCTTCGATAGCTAGGAACGACTTAATTTAATTAAATGTATAAAAAAAAAACTTATCATATTATATTATTATCTTGTCGGAAAATAAAAAAATGCAGTATAATAATAATATAGACGCATAATTGCATAAATCTATAGAGGCTAAAATATAGGCATTCCAAAATCGTGTGAAAGTCATATATTATATTATGCGTGTGTCTCAAAACGTATATTACAAGAATACCCAAACGATTTTATAAGCGCGGCGGGTACCTATACCTATATTATAATACATTAAGAAATCAGAAATAAAATATCATTTTTGGGTACCTACGCATCTGTTTGCCTATACAGTATGCATGCGTATGCTGCACTTAATAAATTCAAATATATTTTTAAAGTACCTATACAATATGTATAGCCATGAGGAAAGCTTAATCGAACCACGAGCTACGAGTCATGAAAACTCGTGATTTATCATCGTCACGAATTATACGCGTATTTATGTTATAAGCCGAGTCGGTGACTCGGAGGAATACATTTTATATATACATAGGTACCTACCTGCACTTACCCACGGACTCTTTTGTACATAATATAATATTTGAAAATCGTGATCAGACGTTATGGGTATACAGCGTAGGTAAACCCGGCGTATACCGTATATAACTGTACCTAGGTATATAGTATAGGATGGTGCAGTACCAGCAAGTATAATAATAACACAATATATTATATCTGTAGCGTTAATCTACCAGCTATTTCAACATTACAAAAATAGAATCATGTAAATCCGTGCAGCGTGCATCCTCTCTTATTGGATTGTTCGGAGATCCTATTGTAATAATAATAATGATGGTAACAATTCTACTGGATTGTGTACACTTGTATCATTATTTGTGTTCGCCGGCGCGTTCTAAAACCTAGAAAAATAACAACAATAAAAATAATAATATTCATTATATCTACGTATATTACACGTATAACATATTCCATCACCCCCCCCCCTTTGGTTTAATGGTTATAATAATTTTGAATGATGGATGTTAATGATGTTATAATTAAATGCACTTGTTAACGTAGGTACCTACCTACTGCGTAGGCGCACAACTTCAAACTATATATTGTGTTTTAAAATCGTCGTAGATCTTGAGAATTAGGTACTTACGGAACAATCAAAAAATCTAGCAGGCAAGTACCTACTTTATCTATACCGAACATCACATACACAGAGCCTGTATTTAAAATCGTTTTCGTTGTTGAGCTACTCAAGGTTATGACCATAGAGAAAGGAAAGGAAATAACCTTTATTCGTGGTTATGAGTTTATGACATACCAAATGGCAAATAATATGTTGCGAATTGTTATTTTAACTAAAAAACACTTACCTACAATGAAATTACGAATTAACTAAAATATAATTGTATACCTATTTGCATCGTAAGGCGTAGGCATTCGGCACTTTTAAAGTTTTAAATAGACTGAAACAATTTCTGTAACTGTACATTGATATTGATCAAAAACCCAATATAGGTATACGTCCGTAATATATAGCACGTATAATACGTACATTTTGTTTCCGCTCTCTTTCTAGGTATGTTTTTTTTAGTATTCAAGCGACTTGGTGTGTCTTTTTATTAGAAGATCTACTTTAATACGCGGTATTTTTATAGATGCCTATTTAATGTTGCAATAGGTATTAATTATGATAATTTTACATAATTTTAGGCACCAGATAGTACTATTATTTTGTATTATAATAAAGTTTTAATGTATATTTTACAGGCATACAAACTCAAAACTCGACCTACTGCCGTTCAAATAGCGAGAATAGCAGCATTCACTGTGATCGCGTGCTCATTCATACTTGGATCATTCATGCTAGCTGCCGCTTGGTTACAGGCGAACGCATCTTGCTCTCAGTTAATGCACGCCGAAGCGCTCCTCAGACAGGTACAGACACAAAATAAATATACTTACGAGCTCCTGAAATAATGTAATAGGTACCTTATGGCCTTTACCCAACCGTCAACCGATGACTGTATAAAAAATCGAATGATATGAAAAAAATCACGAAACTGTTATTATTTCACAATGTCACATTCGTAAGTGGGTTGGGTTAGGTTAGGTATTAAGTAAATTCATTAAAGTTCAAAATCATATTATTATACCTACACAAATCGCGTAGAATTTCCATCGATTATTGTAAACGGATAGTTATGGCATAGAGTTATTGCTTCTTTATATATTGTCCGTATCTAAATCAAAATTATTTGTTCCATTTTTCATTGTTCTTTATAATCGTCATTATTCATAGAGATTGTATTATTGTCGTCTCAGTGGGCGTTTGAATATTTCGGTCGAGTGTACGTAGGTACCGCTACAACCTACCTCCTATTTTTTTAAATTTTTTTTTCAATAGTTCAAACTAGGTACACTGTAAAAATTACTTAAATTAATTTAAGAAAATCATGTCAATTGATCACACCAAATATAGGTGTACAGCTCAACCAGCGCCACAATAATATAATATCATTACATTTTAATATTTTATGCTGTAGCTTTTACCTTATGAAGAAAACAAAAGTCATGGTAAAAAGTAAAGAGAGTAGAACATACGACAAGATAATATAATAATTAATTAGATACAACAGTATAAGTTTTTAGGAAGCACACTAACGAGCGAGAATACATGTTGGGTAGAAACAGTGGCGTATCTACGGGGGTATATAGGGGTCATATCCCCCCTACGCAGACCAAATGTTGTACACAATAGAACACGTATATAATAATATGAATATAATATATGTATACTGAATGTCTTATGTCTATTAAAAATTGTATATCCCCCCTTGAAAAAATATACTGCTAGTGAATAGAAATAAGTCATCGAATAGCTATGGCAAAGAGGAGCCTTCACACAAAAAAGACAGTTACTTAGGAACAAAAATCTTAGTCTAAAGACCAGAAAAACTTTGCCAAGAGCTACGTGTGGAGTTTTTTGTTGTACGGTTGTGAAACCTGGACCTTAACAGTACAAGATAAAAAGAAAATTGAAACAATGGAAGTGTGGACCTAGAGGAGATTATTTCGTATTAGTTGGACTGAAAGGAAGAGCAATGAATAAATTCTCCAAATAGTAGGAGAGAAGAGAGTAATACTATCAATCATAAGATCAAGAAGCGGAAAATGTATAAGACAATTAATGAGACATAATCCCTTCATAACCAATTAATAGTAATGAAGAATCAATGGACGCAAAGGAAGAGGAAGACATTAATAGGAGAAATTATTGAAAATTGAAATGGCTGGATGCAACGGGTACTCACATATGAAGAGCATTAAAGAGAAAAGAGTGAAAGACTATTTATTTGCTATGATAAAGCTTAGCCTTTAGAAAAAAAGAAGATATTGTAGCTTTATTATAGTAGGTAGTTAGGTACCTACTAGTTACTAGTTTATACTTAAGTTTTTTCTGCAAAATCATATTAAAATTATAATGAGAACCTGCATGTGACCTGCATTTACTAAGTAACCTATATATATATATATATGTTGTTTACAGTAATAATACAATTTATAATAATCTGATACCTATGAGAGAAGTGAGAACATTAAAATGGATGTAATATCACTTTCTTTGTGTATCTACCTATCTATATAACTGAAGTATTTTTTGCTGGTTTGACGATGACAATTTTTCAGATTATAGAATTGTTCAGCTTTCACTATATAATATAATCCACGCATAACAACAGTGAAACTGTTTTCCTAGACTTATTTATTTGTTTTTTCGGTGTATTAATTATATATCTATTGCAACGGTCAAATAATTCTTTGTTATGCGATGCAATTCGTCTATAAATAATAATAATAATAAAAAAATATTCAATACCTATTATATTATACAAACAAATAATCAACTTAAAAATATTTCCCCGTTTGAAAATTCACGAAAACGAATTGGTCAAGAGTCCATATCACACTCTCGACCAATATATGGGTCAAGCGCGTATACCAATAGGTTACACGCAAGGTATAAAGATTATTCGGTGTAACCGACCATTAAACCCAGGAAACGATTTGGTTATGAAACATTGAAACCGCCGTACAGGCAGGCAAGACGTATCTATAATCTATATTACATATTGTTCAATTCGATGGCCAACTCGGCGTATAATTTATGTTTATATTATGTGACAATGTTCCGACAGTAATAATAATACTTACTATATTATAGTCTATAATAATAATATTATAGTTGTATAATAAAAACACTGCATAGATCTAATAGCAACTATAGGTACCACATAATAATACATAATATTATGTAATATATTTATATACAGTTACACAGCCATACAACAGGTGCATATAATATAATATGTATAATATAGGTAGGTACCTATTATACGTTACAATTATTTACGGGCAATGTGAACCAAATTTTTTAAATTAATATTATTTAACCTATGCTGTATAGCCGAATAGGTACCTATTATTCTTTCAGACATTCGACCAAACTCTATATAAATTTAACATATCTACCTAGGTATTTTTTTCTTATTGATTTTATATAGGTAGGTACCTAATAATTACTTGCAGAACCCGTGACTTTGCCCGGGAAAATATGATTAAACATAAAATATGACACATAGTTGGTAGTTCAAATAACTCTCTACATTTTCCTGATAACAAGAAAACAAATAATATAACTTATTTAAGAACAATCCCTGAAACTTTTATCAAATAATTCAATAAGTTTTTGAATCTATAAGCTACAAACATAAGACATTCTTATTGAAAATTTGAAGAACAAACAACAAATTAAATAGGTATTATTTTATTTTATTTAAAAAAAAACCACATAACACCGATTGGCGGAAAGGCAGTCTGTGTAGACTGTAGGTAAGTAACTACAATTTTTTCTTCTGTAACCAATGAAAATCTTATATAGGTACATACAAACAATTGTCAATTTTTCAATTTTCTTGAGCTAAAACAAAATACATGTGTGAGCCACTCTATAGGTTCATTATAGGCATTGAAAAAAGAAGCTTACAACACGATTCTAGTCTTAATATTCTCAAAGGAATATTATATTTTATTTAAGGTATAAGTGTACCCACCTATAATCGTTTTCTTAAATATTTTGCCTGAAATAATTATAATAAATCATTAAATTATTTCATAAATTTTTCTTTATAATATGTAAACTTCTGCAGTGTAACAGGAACAAATAACGACTATTATGGTATTATAAAGTAGGTAGGTTCTAGGTAGGCACCTAATAGAAATAAATAATAATTATAATATATTAAATTTAAAGATTAGCTCACACCGGAGTCTACGCATGTGTATACAGATAATACTCATTACTCATAATATATTTATATATAGGTACTAATATAATATAATATAAATTATATTATTATACTCAGGGTTGGGCAGTATCTTCGATACAAGTATCTAAGATACGTATCTTAGATACAATTGTATTTTGTACAATTCCAAAGCTAAGTATCGAGTATCTAGTATCGCGATACTCTAGAGCCAAGTATCGAGTATCTAGTATCTCGATACTCCAAATCCAGGTATCTAGTATCTAGTATCTCGATACTGATTTTTGAGTATCTTGCCCATCCCTGATTATACTACCTATACTTTCATCTTTATGGCCACATAACTAGTTAACATTTAAAGTATAAAAAATAAAGTATATTTAATATTTACATTTAAAGAGTGAAGAATCTGTAGACCGCCCACAGTATCAGGCACTGGTCGACCCTTTGCAATCGGACGAGACATCTGATTCGAAGCAAGAAGAGCTTCCCGTGCACCAACAATCAACCAGGAACGTTGACAGTCCGACCACCGGTAATAATGATCAACAACCGGCTGCGCCAGTTCAAATCAAGTTGCCATTGGAATTAGATTTTGACGAAATCGTTGGGGTGAGTGTTTGTTTGTTTAATAATAGTAATACCTAGAGTTTGTATACTATAGGTACATTGGCGAAATTGAGGGTTAAGCCCCCCTAAAAACAAATAAGGTATTTTCCTTTATAAATATTATCCAAAATGTCCAGAGAAAAGTATACTAGTTATGTATACAGAATATTTTATTTGAAATGGTGATAAATATTTTGACTAAATCCTTATTTTCCTTGATATGTTCTTTAAACAGATGCAACTGACAATCATTACTTTAAAAATTAATACATAATAAAAACGGGTGAGCTTGTTTCTGCTGCATAGACGCATAGTTATATGTTGGATGAGATAAATTCAATAAATCTTTGAATGCATACGAGAAAAACAATAGATACATTTTAAATGGAGACAATTTGAATAAAAAACGTCAAATAAAATATCGTACATATAATTTTAATTTTAATAAATATATTTTTTATTACCTATGCCTATAGTTAAGTTGATAAAACTAGTTTAAAAAGTACTGCATTTGTAACATTTTGGAACCATAGTCCATAACTAGCTGAAATTAGACTAGCTGGTGAAGTTGCGCCAATCAACGCTGTTCTAAAACGAATTTGTTTCGATAAAGGCTTTACTCGAGAAAAATCAACGTTCGCGGATGAACTGTGTGATCGAGAAGAAACGCGCCGAGGAGGTCATGGACCACCAACCGAAAACGTTGCGTCTGCCATTCGGCGTGAACATTACCACTGATCCTCGTTTTGAGCACGTTACGGGTGAACGATTAAGCATCGTTTGCGAGAGTGGACACGACGAGAGGTATGAAAACATGATGTATAAGTTCATATTAATGAAAATAAATAAATTTAAATTCAACATTCGTTATAGATGAGTTCCTTACTTATACCACCTTACTCCTTAGGTAGGTATATAGGTTTATAACTCAGCTATACGAATATTTAATTATAAGTTAATGAGTATTATTTTGAAGCAATATTATATTATACTATAGATTATTATAGATATAGAAAACAACTGAAAATAATTTTTTTATAAGAACAAATCACAATTAAATTAAAAAAAATTGTCTAATCAATTAAATCCCAATACAGACGAGCTCCAAGTCCGGTGGAACAAATGCAACAACAGCCATCAATGATGATGCCGATGCCAATGGGCGCTAACCCAATGACCCATTTACCGAGTATGATGGGACCACCACCACCACCACCACCCCACCATATGCCACAACATCCTCACCACCATCAAGCTCAAAGCGGACCAATCCCGTTGGCCTTGATTGCCAGAATCAACGCCGACATTGACAATCAGCTTCAAATGCAAGAGCAACAGCAGATCGAAGAGCATATCATTCCCATCTTCCAACAGCTGTTACCCGAACTGAGACCAGCGTCCGATAACCACCACGAACATCAACAACACCATAAACAAGAAGCTGAGGACAGAGCCATGCCCAACAAAGTTTTATATCACCCAGCGATGGCCGAAGGAAGATCCATGTACACCGTTGCTATATCCGACAAACCAAGCGGAGACGGTCCAATGATGCACCAAGCTATGCCGTCCGAATCTGTGCGCCAGAATGGGCCAATGTTCCAAAGGGTTCCTATTCACGTGCCTATGTCCATGATGATGCCACCTGGTGCCGGACAATCTATCCAACAAGATCCAATCGACGAACCCAAACCAGATCTTCGTCCACACTGTAAGTACCTACCTATATTGACTAGGTGTACGATTTTTGAATTTTCTAGGCCTACAAGAAGTATTTTTTTTTTATTTATTAATAGGTATATTACTAGTATTTACTAGTATTTATTTATCAACGGTATTACGGAAAATACACCTATACAGTTGACTAGTTTAGTTTCGATAACTCGAATCTTGAGGGGAATAAAAATAAAAACTTTAAAACACTTCGAGGGACAAGAAAATAATTCAAGTTATCGAAACACGACTATACTTAAATTATAATTATTTTAAGTAATATTTTTCTTTTAAATCAAAAATAAGACTTATATTAAGTCTTATAATATGGTACCTAATTAATTATAAACAGTAGGTTGTTATTGTAGTAAAGTAGAACTGTAGACTCTTATATTTTAAATAGTAAAATACCATATTATTACTAATTATTCTTAGGTCTTATCTAGGTCAAAATATAACTTCAACAAATTGTAATACTAGTTACCTATACACATGTGTAACTACTAACTAGTATAGGTGAATAAATGTTAGGTCCCTAAAGAATTTAATTTTGAGACATTTTAAGATTTTTGAGTTTTAATTTAAAGTTTCTTGTTTACTTTTAATTGTATTAGTTAATTTTTAAAGATTTTAAATTATACTTATTAATTATGTTTTTTAATTTTAGTTGTTCACCCACGTTCAGTTGAGTCAGTTCACGAGATCAACCAAAATGAAGAGATGGATTCTAGAAAATGAATTTTTCAATTTGGCATAAATTTAATTTTACATTAAAAAAAGAGTAGATCTTTTGTTTAATGTCAGTAGATTCTTAAAATAAGCCCAAATTGACATTAGGATTACAAGAATCAAATAACAATTAAGCTTAAAGAATTTTTATGGATATTTGATATTTGATATCAAGAAAACAGTGTATTTGGTATACATACAATATATATTTGATCTTTGTTTACAACATAGTATTTTTAAGTTTTGTTAATGTTAATTGTGATAGATTAATAGATTATTATAACATTTATAGTTTTGCTTTCAAATAAAATCTATATTACATTTTGTTAAAATATATTCATTTGAATAAATTAGAGTTTATAATGTATTAAATTATCACAGATAATTTCAATACCAACAAGTAGGTAATATTATATATTATATACAAAATAGAAACTACCTACCTACTTAATAAAAAATCATATAATTTATCTATTTATACTAATATTATATGGGTTTCAGATAAATAAAAAGTTTTGTATAGTAAATAATAAATTAGAGCATACATTAAGTTAATTTTAATAACTAAAATTATTGAAATAAAAAAAATCTTTTGATCATTAAAAATTATCTACATTATCTATAAAAACACACAGTGCATATAAAAATATATTTCCATATCTTTAATATTTGTTGACATGTTTTTTATTTTAGGTCTGGTGCTAGTAATTACATCAATGTTTCTGAAATAAAGATAAAGAAAATGTCTTAATTAATAATCTTAAATCTAAATGTAATTTCATTGGAGAAAAAATGCACATTACTTTTTATTTATTTAACAAATTATAATTATAATCTCATAGTATAATAAATTACAACTTATAATACTACCTACAGTAAAAATATAAATATACATTTCAATATCTTACCAACAAATTAACTTTTTTGAGTATCATACAATTCTGATAATTTATACAAATATCCAAGTACATATTCATTGTCAGAACTAATTAATTCTTGTGTAGCAGGTTTACTAATAAAATCATTAGCTCTAAAAAAAATTAAATCAAATCAGTTAAGTAAATTGCAGAAAAAATGTGAATTTAGTATGAGGCTAAGATTAATAAAATATTTACATATCAATTTTATATAATAAACTGATATATGGTATTTGAATGTTTACTTACAAACGTTGAGCATCATATGGGATTAAAGTATCACACATAGATACAAGAATCCAAAAAAATTTTTTAAATGGATATTCAATGTAAGGATTACTTAATGAATCACTCATTGCATATTGAATACCGTGTCGATGAATATTTGTTGAAACTAAACGTTTACCTATTTGATCCGTACATTGACATAAGATGCGTGTAATTATAGTAGCAACATCAGTCTAAAATTAAAATTTTAAAAACCCAACTTTAATAAACAATATATTAAAATCAAAACTTAAAAGTTGTTTAATACAGTAATGATTAAGCACAAAATTCATAGCATATGTTAATTATTATTATACATTTTATAGAACATATTATGCACACATGAACATAACAAGTATTGTTTAAAACTAGTAATGAGAAAAAATGTTCTGTTTAAATAGAATATATTATTATATATCATATATTATGTTTACAAATACTTTTACAAAATATAAGTAATCTTTATATATGTAATATAATAAGTCTTCTATACATGCAGAACTAATTGAACTCCTCCTAAACGGATGGACTAAACGGAAGAAATTTGTTGTGTGAATTTGAGTGGATCCTCAGAATATGGTTTAGATTCATAATTGGCCCAGATAGGTTAATCCTGAAGAGATGGAAATCAAACTAATTTTGAGATTTACTATAGACATTTTTATTTAGAAATGGTTGCCATTAGTTAATCAGGCAGATGAGATAAAAGCAAGCATCAAATTGTCAGGTTTATGGTTTCAAATAAAGAAATATATCTATATCTTAAGGAGATTCGATACTGTGATTTTCTGTTTTCGTCTAACACATGTGTAACATAGAATTTTAGACGTGTAAAAAAAACTAATTAAATTGGAAACTGAAATTGTCCGTAAACAGCTCAATACAAATCAAAATATTTTGAAAATTGTATCATGTATAGAAAAAGTTACACCAAAAACCAAATTCAATTTTGTGAAAAATCGATTTTGCGTAAAATTCCCGTTTTTCCTTAATTTTTCTTTGGTTTTTCTTGCGCTTTTGAAATTAATGGGAATTTTAATTTTACCACCCCAATG
>NC_042495.1:13842873-13843969 GCF_005508785.2 Acyrthosiphon pisum | reverse complement strand
TACTTATAAGGTATCTATTTAATGTATAATATACATTATTTTAAAGTAAATATTTCTTTATTCTTGTTTTAGATAAAAAACCACCAAGAGAATGGCCAGATAAAGGTCAAATTGTGTTTGAGAATTTTTATCTACGTTATAGCTTAGATGGGGATCATGTTTTAAAAAATCTCAATATTCTAATACAGCCAATGGAAAAAGTAATATTAACCAATACATACTATTATCAATATTATTTTAATAGCTTTGAACCTTGGTACAATGCAATTGTCTTTTAATTTAGGTAGGAATTGTTGGTAGAACTGGTGCAGGTAAATCGTCAATAATAGGAGCGTTATTTAGACTCGCTCTCAATGAGGGAAATATCACCATCGACGGTATAGAAATACATGAATTAGGATTACATGATTTACGTTCCAAAATTTCTATAATTCCTCAAGAACCAGTTTTATTTTCGGGATCAATGCGAAAAAACCTAGATCCTTTAGACGAATACTCAGATCATGCTCTTTGGAATGCTTTAGAAGAAGTATATTTTCTCGTTTATAATATTTTCAAAAAACAGTTTTTTTTATGTTTGCGTGATTATTATTACGCAGTAGTAAGACAAGTTTCGTAACGTTTTGTGGATTTATTACTGTTTAAGGTGCAACTTAAAACCGTCGTAGAGGATTTGCCCGACGGTCTGAACTCAAAAATGTCTGAAGGCGGGTCAAATTTCAGCGTTGGTCAAAGGCAATTAGTGTGTTTGGCTAGAGCAATAGTGCGTAGTAATAAGATTCTCGTGTTGGATGAAGCTACTGCCAATGTCGATTCACAGTAACTATTGATACAAATCATATAAAATCGATCGCAATAATGTTCTCGTTATATTCGTAAAGCTGTGTGCATTGGATTTTTGTTTTGTTTTCAGGACCGATGCATTGATTCAAAATACGATTAGAAATAAATTTCGATCGTGTACAGTGTTAACGATCGCTCACCGTTTGAACACAGTTATGGATTCTGACAGGGTGCTTGTTATGGATGCTGGAACAATTGTCGAATTCGACTACCCTTATAACTTGTTGAAAAATAAAGATGGGTTTTTGTACAA
>NC_042495.1:13835119-13841273 GCF_005508785.2 Acyrthosiphon pisum | reverse complement strand
AGAATGTATAATTATAAAGGAAATAAACTTTGTGGCTAAATATTGTAATCCCCAAATCACTTATTTTTATCTAAATTTAACTGTATTATTATTTCATTTTATTTAGTGTAATACACACTGTTGAAATAGAGCCAATTGATGTATTTAACAACATTTTCAAACCATTTTTTTGGGGTAATGACCCCTAAAACCCTGTAATCATACTTTCTTATTGCGCATTAAATAACTTTAAAAATGTATGTTTAAATGGATAAAGTGATATATTTATTTCAATCATATTTAATTTCCAGTTTTTTAGTAACTAAAACTACGGGATTTTAATCATTATAATTATTCTATATTAAATATATATTTAAATACATTTTATTCATTAAAATAGTCATATTTATTTATTTACTAAAATAAACTAGGTTTGCTCAATCATACGTATAACAATATTATAATACAACGACTTGAAATTGTGTTTCTATTCACACTATTTTTTTAAACGATAATACATAACTATTTACGTAATATATGATAATGTTTAATCTCATGGATTATATGCGTTAACCATTAAACCATCTTAGATAATAAATTTATTATTTTACAATTTAAGCATTGACTAATGACTATTCATTGTTGTTTGTAATACTTTGGCGTATCTTCAGACCTTAAGTGTTAATTTTATATTATGGTCTTTGGATAGTATATTATATATAAAGTATAAAATTGGTTTATTTATGTATACATGTATACAATTTAAAAAAAATATATTAGGTAGTACTTTTGAGATAATATCTATTATACAAAGATATTATAATATTTAACAACTAAGCGCTTTGATCTTGATTCGGTTTTATACTTTATGCTGTATTCAAATTTGTTTTCAGAATTCTTATGGCTTCACTAGATTTGATTTATGACACGTCTATAATCTTATATTGTGCGTGTGTTAGACAAAGACTTCATGACCCACTGGAACCGCCTTATAAGAGAACGCCACATCAGCACATTATGTTGTCTCCGTCTTACAAGTGCGTAACATTGCAAATTGTACACTCAAAAGAACACGGGTAGCTCCGTTAGCTTAAAAATTAGAGTGAATTGACCTCTGATAAAATTTAAATGTAAGATTATTATATAGGCAATCTTATAGGCTTTTTATTATATTTTAATTCTAAAGTGGGTTATGAGTATTTTAAAATTGTAAATTGTCTGTACATCTTAAAAAACTCATTACTTGCTTTAAAATTAAAATATAATAAAAAGCCCACGAGATTGCCTAGATAATAATACTCTTACCTTTAAATTTATTAAAATTTTCAACCTAATTTTTTTTTGGTGATATTAATCCTGAGATGGGACCGAAATGTGATAGAAAGATATATTCATTATAGCAGCTGTAAAAGATATAATTTCATAAAAACTTTTTGTTATTTTTTAATACTTGTTGAACATCCTTAGGTTACTCATTGTCAATGATTTATACAATATTAACCGAAAATATATTAACATTATAGAGTATGGACTAAAGTAATCATAATTTTTAATCCTATACAGTTAAAATATCCAAATAAAACATGATAAATAATTATCATAGAATGAATGAATTGATAAACATATAGACACGCCGTAGTTCAGAGCCGTATAGCACTCGTATCTGCTGAAGTGCTGAACTATATTACCTTGTAAATTGTTACTAAAATATTCAATAAATAATGACTAATGACAATCGAAAAACACTAAATAAACTACATAATCACTACAACTATTTTTTTAGTATTATAATTTTAAAGCGAGATATGAATATTTTAAAATTGTAAATTGTTTGTACATATGAAAATACTCATAACTCGCTTTAAAATTAAAATATAATAAAAAGCCCACGAGATTGCCTAGATAATATTCTTACCTTTAAATTTATCAACATTTTCAACCTAATTTTGTTGGTGATACTAATCCAGAGATGAGACCACCGATTCCATTCCCACGGTGATAGAGAGATCCAAAGATATTCATTAGCAGCTTTAAAAAATGTTATTTCATAAAAACTTTTTCTTATTTTTTAATACACGTTGAACATACATTGGTTCATCATTGAAAAGTAATACTGATTAGATAAACACTGAACCTGGCTGGAGATAACTGAAAATATCAAAGCACTTAGGTATTATTTAGTTTCTTGACAACCTGTGTGCGTGAACAAGTTCGTATATAGTTTCGTCTTTCAGTCGTTGCCTATAGAATGTAAGCTGCTATAGGTAGGTACATTTATGTTCTGTATACCAAACTCATTAGGTAGCACTATATCTTGGATATTAATGCATTAATAATTTTCAATCGTCTCATTCACGCATTTGTTGTCTTACAAATAATATGTAAGTACCTAACATTGAATATGTATGTGATGAGCCGTTCCAGTTTAGCTTCATTAGTTTTAATATTAGAGTAACGTGATCAATTATTTACTTAAGCTAACGGGTTCTTTTAGTTACGTCATCGTAAGCGTTTTATCGATACTTTATTTTTTAAGCGAGTTGTAATTTATAAGCTCAGTGAAGTACACAAAGACGCGGGAAGGGGTTTGGGTTTCGAACCCAATTGATATTTTTTTTCCTATACTCGTAGGTATATACATATGTATATAATTTAAATAATATGTTAATGCTTATACGCATATAATATAGACAATTTTTAATGTAGATCCTTACCATTGAAAATATCTGTGTACGAATACATCGCGCATAAGCTTGTAATGTATTAAAATATAGTAGTGCTATGAACCCGCTTAAAAATCAAAATATCGAAAAAAACATTTCAACAAATTACATAAAATAAATCATTATATCGATACTAACTGGTTTTTATTTATTTATACAGTAAAACTCGCTTAAGACGCTCTCTGGAGCATTTTAAGCGGTAAAGCGTCTTATACAGCAATGAAAAAAATGAAGGGATTGAAATATGGAGTTAATTTTTTTATTATTGAATATAGTAAATAAATTATAATTACATAATATACATGCATATATTTTTTGCTACTGAATTTAATTTAAAAAAAATTATTATTAAATATTCTATTATTGTTTATTAAAAAATTGATATATTTTTGTTTGTTTACCATGCTGACAATGCGTGTCAGCCAAAAAGTTTTCTATTTTGTTTAGACAATCCAACATTTCTTCAAAATTTTCTATAGAGGATAATACTTTTTGAATTTCTGATAGGTGTTGCAAACCAGCAGTAATTGTAGGAGTAGTGCTGGATCGTCTTGATCTTTTTCTTCTTGATCTTCGACTTCTTTCTCATTCTCAATTAAGCTTGTATCAGCGATTATTTCATCTAAAGTCCGAGTGCTACTGGTTTAGTGTTCGTCATATACTGTTGCATAATAAACAAAATTGTGCTATAACTGAAAGTCTTCTTCTTGTAGAGGTGAGATATCAGCCTGTTCAGTCATTACTCATTAAACACACATACCCATACGATTATACACTTGCGAACGAACTGCATTTACTAAATCTCATAATACGATGAAATACATTGAAACTGTTATAATAGGTAATGATAAAATAGGTATAGCGATAAAATAAAACAATACAATGAACACGTAAACACGTAAAATGTCAATATTTATTTTCACATACCTACTAAAATGTATCGTAATCTGCTAAACAAAAGAGCGTTTTATCCGATGAGATAGAGAAAAACCGAGCGTCTTAACAGGTGGATTTTATATTGACTAATAAAGGAAATGTTTAGGGACCGACGGAAAATAGCGCCTATTAAGCGAGTTTTACTGTATTAAAATTAACAATGGTTTTTCATTGCATTTAAGCAAACAATTTGGATTTGGAAGATTTTAGATATTAAATCTTTTACCATTGAATGCTTATTTGATTTAAATTTTTTATATGTAGTTTATTTTGCTCAATTTTTTAAATGTTACGTAGTATTTTATTATTATATTTTATGCATTCAATTCATAGCTATGATAATACTTAACTAATACATTTATTAAAAAAATATATAAATTAATTTATTATAATTTTATATATAGTATTACGTACCTAATTTTTAGGACAGCAAAAGACAATTTAATATCAATATAACTTATGTTCAAGCTTTATTGTTGACTATTTATCATAAATCATAATACGAATTCCGAAATAGTTATATATTATGTACAGGTAAGTTGTCAAACGTATCCAAATATTGAATCTAGTAAGTATTAACAAACTTAATTTTATTCTAGAGAAATACCAACGACAGATAAGAAAGTAGAACGTGATCGTAATCCAAGATCTAATGCTAATATATTTGAAATCATCACAAATAGGTAATTTTAAATCAGTGAATTTGAGTCGTGTAAATAAAATAGTAAGTTATAATATCAATGTGAGTAACAAATTAAAGAAATGTATCAAATTATTGTAGAAAATTGTACCTATCAAATAAATTTGAATTTCTGTAACTAATTTTTGGGCTTCAGAGTTGATTTAAATGGTATGTAAAGATAATATGGTAAATAATTAATGAGGCGGGAGTCCTTTTCATTCATGAAAATTACTTAATAGTGGGTAGCACCTATATGTGTAGGTAATCAACAGGCGATACATTGATGTATATATGTATAACCGCATTCCTCAGTGTAGATCAGTGGCGGCGGGATATAGGATTATATGAGGCAATTGCTTCATGTCTGAAATGGGTGGGTGGGTGTATAAATACATATATATATATAATCGTAAGACCTCAACACAAATAGCATGGCAAACATTATAACTAATAATTATTAATGGCCCCTGCTGCTAATTATGGTCCAATGAAGGGTACGGTGAAAAAATATTTAAAATAGGTATACAGTATGCTTCAAAGCATCCACGATTTCGCGCCGCCACTGGTGTAGATATAACTAGGTAACTAAAAACACAAAACGAAAATTTAATTGCTCTGCATAAATAAATTGAATGTCTTCAATTTACTATCGTTTATACACAATATAAGCTATTTAACTATATAAATATCTAGGTAAGTAATTCTTTTAAATTATTTTGGCAAGTAAAATATAGCAAATATAATGCATTACAAGCAGTGTTGAGTAAATTAATTTTGAAAATCAATAAAATTATGTTATTCATTACATCAAATATTTTTATTTAAATTAAATTCACGTTAACCGAAATTTTTTTTTATCACTCTACGTTACTTTTACATTAAAAAAGTAGGGCGTTACAAATAAAGTTATTTAAAAAAAATATATTATTACTAAATCAGTTCATCTACCTAGCTACTAAGGACTTATAACTTATAAGTAATAAGTAGTAGATATATTACTATATAAATTGTATAGAAGCAAGATAGGAACAACACTAAGGATGAAGGTAGTAGGTACATTGTTTATTGTTAATGACTTAATGTTGTACATTAACAAAATGTAATAAGTGTTAATTCCTGGATTGTTGATTATTAACTAAAATGTTAGGAATCGTAAATAAATTTAGTTGATTATCAATTTCTCTCATAGCCCCTAAATTTGGTCATATTATATACATTCTACATTCGAAAATTATTTTAATAACGTGGAAAACAATACGTTACTCCATTGATATAACTTTACGTCTTTACATGTTATTATAAGTGAAATATTATATTATATTCGAAATTCTTACTTTAAGGTGATAATTAATATTTTAACTATGGTTTTATTAGAATATAAGCTTATAATTAATATAGGAATTGAAAACAAACAACTAAAACTGTAATGGTACCTACTTTACTTCTTCGAATAATAATTGTGTAGAACCCAAATTACATATAACTTAAAACTAAATATTTTATTTTAATTTTTAAAAACTTGTAATAAATTTAATTCTTTATGCTACAGCTGGCTTTTAAACCTCTTTAAAACGGGACAAAAGAGAGATTTGGAGACCAATGACTTATACGATCCACTTAACGATCACAAGTCATCATTATTAGGATTCGAAATTGAAAGGTAAATTTATGAGATTTTTTTTTTTTTTTAAACTGTAACAAATTTTCTTCAATCTTTTCGATCCAAGGAGATGGAAAATCGAGATCGCTAATGCAAAAAATACGAATCGGGAACCTAGTTTATCGAGCAGTTTTAGTACGAATGTTTGGTGGAAGTTTTTTTACTATGGGATAA
>NC_042495.1:13816749-13835019 GCF_005508785.2 Acyrthosiphon pisum | reverse complement strand
ATACATATATTGTATATATTATATTTGTGTGTGTTTATTATTATTATTCATTCGATAAGGAGAAAGCGTTTGGTTCATTGAACCTGGCGGGGGTTCGGGCCAGAATGAAAATATTGTGGTGAAGCAATGCGTGTAAGTGATATGTTCCTATTTTTATATAGTTGTGTAATTTGATAGTCGGTATATAATAGCAGGCACAGTAGGTATATATTTGTTATGCAATGTCTTCTATACCTACCTATATAGAATAATATATTATTATTGACTCGAACGGGTGAATTTTTTTTCTATAATTAACTGCATTTTAATTCTGCCCCGAATTTGGCGAATTAAACGGGTGATTGGAGCGCACCGTCAAAAAAAATTCTATAAAATAGGTACCTATTATATATTATTTACATTTACCAGTTTACCTACGTTATTGTTTCGTTTTGCAGGGTTTTGTGTTTCACCAATAGGACATAGGTACTTTGAACTTGTAAGGCTATAAACATAATATAATTTGACACGTTCATTGTTTAAAATAAAAAACATATTGCAAACTAAAATATTTATTAAGATAACTAGACTAACTGCGTTGAATCATATTCCTCTTATAAGTCTTAAATTATATATTGTGATATTATATAATACATTATAATATGTAGTCATGTAGGTATTTCTGCTTAATTTTAATTTTACACGAGTGACATTATCTGATAATTATTATGTAAGTTAAAGTGATTAAAATTCGTTACAATTCTAATTTATGTTTAAAAAAATATATAAATATATATATATATATTATATATAATTTGTTTAAACATACATTTTAATGGTATTTCTATATATTTGTTATTAACAGTTTTATTTGATTCCATTTGTATTCATGCGAGAATCGTGATATTCTGAGCATTAGGAAATCAACTGTTTATCAGTATTTTTAATTTTATCAAAAAATATTTAGTATAAGTATAAGGTAAGCCATAGCTATTTTTCCTTACACCTAATACCTATGTTATGAGTTTATGACTAAGGAAGCAAGACATAAAAAAATCATTATCAATTCAATGTTATCATTTTGTCAGTAATTTTAATATGAACAATAACAGAACGTTCATTATAATGGACATTTTTACTACAAACGATTATAGTCATAAAATTTTCTACATTTGTCTTGATTTTTAAATTCAATACTGTAATTATATACTGCAATATATTTACATGTAATATTTTGTCTGTAAGTGGTAAAATATATACTTATTTAATATTTATAAATAAATAATAATACATACTTTATACATACTTTCATACTAATTACTACAGTTGAATTAAAATTTGAACTAGGCAATGGTACCTAATTACTTTAATTTATTATTGAAAATGGGTAGAATCGTCACTCGTCAATAAAATTAATCAATGACACGGTTATCGAATTTCATTAGATTTTTTTAAACAATTGTTATTCATTAGAGAGCATATAATGTAACAAGTAACAAAAACTATATAATATACTATTAATCAAATTACATAATTGTCTGCTACTTTTTTGTGTGAGAAAATCTATGATTATTTGTAAAAGAAAAATATTTTAATTTTATGAATTTATACACTCGGCAACCTACAAGTGTCGATTGCGTAATAATAATAATCATAAATTAAAATTTTGCAGGAAAAAATATGAATAATACAGTGTATTTGAATATTTTTTTAAATCGTGTAACATACTTTCTATCTAATTTAACATACTTATTGTTTTTATATATGAATACCAGAATACACCAGATGTTATAATAGAATAAAAGACAAATGTGATTTTCTCTCAATAACAAAATTTAGGCGAAGTGAAAATTTAAATTCACTATGCAGTTTAACTAATAATAATTATTTTTAGAATTTTTTTTTTTAATCTGCTGAATGCAATTTTTAACTTCTAATTTATCGGTAAATTATAGATTCCAAAAACAACTGAGCGGCATGATCGTCAACTTTATGGGTAAACATATTAGTATTAACATACGAATAATAACATAATTTGGGTAATGAGGCCTTTTTCTTTTTCGTTAATCGGTTCAGACATCAGATAGACCGCATTATTTTTCAGAATATGTCATTCAAACGTCGAGTATTAATGGGAATGGAAAGTGTCCGACGGTGTTTATAGGTGAATGCGAAAATTCGTCATTAAAGGCATTTAGCTCATGCAAAAAAACCCGTCAAATTCATAAATCATTTAATGGGTCGTATCATGAGAGAAAGCGTGCGTGTGAGTGTACAATGTACATATACATTTATCGTACCCCAAGTGAAACTGTGTTTACCATGTATATGCAATTTGTGCACTTCAAAATCTACTGGAAAGTACACAATATAAATTATAATGATCGTATAATATGAATATTATAACAAAGAGTAAGCGTCATAATCATAAATATTATCATAAACCAGACTCGTAGTCGAAATCGATTCATTATAAAAATTATATGTATACGTTGGCACAAATTATATTCAATATTGGGTAAATAATAAATATTATATTATAATACTTATTAAATGTATAAATATTATACGTTATGTTTGAAGAATTAAAATATACAATTGTATATAATATGTATTTTACTAAATCCATAATAACGATCCGTATGTACCTGTATTATAGCTACATATACCATATTATTAATATAGATTCTGGAAATCTTCCAGGCCGTCTCTACGTAAATCTAGAAGATTCGTTGAATTTATTCTTGACCCGAAAGACCTTATCCGACAACCGGTTTAACAACAGACTACATTAGCCTTAATGCAGCACATCACGACATTTACATATTTCACTTCAAGTTTTTGTCATTAGGTATGTATTTTTGCACTGTCGCTGGCACAGTGCAGGTATACATATTCGGATTTTAAGATAAAAAAAATATTTTTTTTTCGTGTAAACTTGTATACGGTGCAAATTACGCAACAGACCATTTAACGAACTCAGCAGTCCAAGTGCGATGCGTCAGTTAGATAGTTGCAAAATCGCGCTGTAAATATATATAAACGAAATAGCTATTTGTTGTACTCTCTCGTCAACCCGAAAAACCAGTGGCGATAATGACAACAATATTTGGTTATCCCGTCGCCGGCGTATTGGATGGACATATTATTATTATGTATCATATATTTATATTATATTATAACATATAGCTCCATACGACGGCCTTGTTGGCGGCGTAGTTAACTGCAGTATGTCAAGCATGAAAAGCTCTTTTTAAGTGTTTTTTTTTATTTTTTTTACGCATAGAACTCCGTAAATCGTAATTCGTTGTAAAAATAGAATCTAAAACACTCACACGACCATTAACGTGAGCATTGTAAGAATTGGACTCAAGGTAAAACGTTTATAATAATATATACACTATACGTACGTCTGTGCGCCCAACACAAGAGTTGAAGAGAAAGGATAAATTATACTACATATTGTTTACAGTCGTTATACCCAGTTGTCCTCGACACACCATCTTTTTACATATTATTATTATTTTTATGATTATATTACTTTGTATTTTGTACCTATATATATAAATACGTACGCGCATATATACATGCGAGTGGTGTATTATTGTAGAAATATAATATAATATATTGTATTCCCTCCGGCGGCGGTAGTACCTACAGCTGTAAAAAACTACCTCCGTACAAAAATCAAAATACATAATAGGTATATGCACAGAGGTTTTTTATTTATTGTTTTTATTATTCGTCTTCCGACGACAATGATAATAATATTATAATAAGAACGTCGTTCTTTGACGCTCTAGGCGACTATGTGCTAACAATATATAGTTGAGAACAAGCTCCGCGAGCAACGATAGGTATACTATAAAGTATACATAATTATAAATTATTATTGTGTGGAATAGGTAGGCATTTTTTCCGATCTGGCCCCGCGGGACCTCGCAATAGACGATATCGCACTGAAGATACCCCTTTTTTAATATGGTACCTGTACGAGTGAGAGATATTATTGTTGCTAAAGGCGGCTTATATAATATAGGTAGGTACCTATACTCGCATCTCAATTATGAATTATGATTAATGATTATATTAAAATAATATGCACCACATGTGTCAATCGCTGTTATTGTACTGCGCTCGTGATCTATGCGCACATATTATTACTATATACTGTACGCTTAAATAGTTTTTCTTTCTCATTTCATGTACACAATATATATTATACCTACATATTATAGTAAAAGCGATTAATTTTTAGCGACTATTGTTTGTCCCAACAGACAACAGGTTTCATGTGAAAAAAACCAAACCGAAAACGTGAACGTCGAACATAGAAGTAAATAGCTGCCCATACGACTATTCAAAATACATTTTAACATTTATATTTATTATGTGTACAATGTATAGCCAGTATGGCAGCATAGGTAGATATAGTGTATATTATACTAAACCGTATAAATACACTTATTACGTATCTATCAATCTGCCTATACATTCTTTATATACAAGAGAACAAGACCATTGTCATATTTTATACTATGATGGCATTTTTTTACTAGCAGAACGGTCTTGCAACAAGCCCTTTTAGATAACACACCGATAGAAAAAAAAGTGCGAATTTTTATGATTGATTTTTCGTGGTCTGATGTCCGGACAGAAATCCCATACCCGTTGAAGTCACCCGCGTGGGTCCCAAGTCAACCGTCATGTCGTCATATAAAATATAGGTGTAATACACAACAGTGGTAGTCATCTCGAGCTGGGCAGAAATTTAGTTATTATTATATCCACAACCCGCCGAATAGTAAAGATGAAAATCCGTAGTAACAAAATACGCTTCCGGTCGTCGCGGTCTTATTGAAAGGTACCTACGGCACGAGCGTTTCGACTTTCTAGCGAACCGCGAAGTGGAGTGTGACGCAGCGGCCACCGCGCGACGGGCGCGAGACGACGAACGATTTTGCTCTAACTACGATTGCTCCTCGTAAGACGAATTTTCGTAATTATTATGGTAATTATATTTTACTATATAAATGTATATAATAATATTGTAATAATAATATAATATACAATGCTATATTATCGTCTAAACAACTCACCGGTGGTGGTTCGGAGACGTACACCTCGTGCGTGGGATATTCCGTTTTCATGCTGATGCTGTCTTCCGACGCTGTACCGGCTGCTGCTACCGCGGCTTCCTGTTGCTTGTCCATGATGGTCGTGTCTCCTGCGTCGACTGACTGCTGTCGCTGTCTGCGCGTTTATAATATACGACGACGATATTATATCGACTTATCAAATATTGCGCCGGGCGGGGACGACTATACGTCACGGACCTGAAGACTTATGATATGGCGTGATGCAGTTAATACTATATTGCAGGGTATATTATGACGTACTGTGTCAATGACGTCCGCGCCCGATTCCCACCGACGACGGCCGATCGCTTGTGCTGACTTGATCGACTGTCGGTGCGTGTATAGAGTTTTGGTTATTGATATTATATCGATGACGATATAATATTATAATATGTCTGCGGAGGATACCTGCAGCTAGGTATACTGCCTGATGCGTTCGGCGACCGGACTCTGACTGACTGATCGGAACTGGCGCGGCGAGAGACGATCGGCAGCGGACGGTGGCCATACGCGTATAACACCAAATAGTATAATATTATTCTTGTCGAGCGCAGCTGACTCAGTCGAGCGGGCGGACACGGACGCGGATTTCCACCACCGACGCGTGTTTCGGATTTGGGAAGGGCGCGGCGAGAGATTCGAGCTCGTGACCTCCCACAAGATGATAACAATAATAATAACAATACGTATTGCAGTATGTTTTACTAAATAATAATATTCGAGTAAAATACGTACACAAATTAAATATAGTCGTGTTGTATTGCGGTTGCGACAGACTTATGCGTGTGCATTGTTTTCCACCGGTTTTCTAGCGAAAAAAACGTAACGCGCTTGCAGTCGTCTGGAAAGTGGAATGATACACGATGTTGGACTACGCACTATGATATCCAAATCTGTTACGGCTTGTATTTATTTCCTGAAACAAAAAACGTGTACTACTATATTATATACCTACTATTAAAATAAAATACCCCCTACACCCTCGAAACAAAAAAAAAAAAAAGCCATAAATTATTTAATTTTTAAATGTTCCCTTTTTTAACATTCATACAAAATCGTGTTTTGTTGAAATCACCTTTGTTATATTATAGAGACGCGTATACTGAACATTAATATTAAACAATAAACATATACAAGAGTTAATATCATATAGTTACCTTGCGTTGGCAACTATAGTGTATAATTCACGTTGTTTGGAGACCTCGACGAAAGTGAACGTCCGTACGCTGCAGCTGTTGTACACTACAGGTATAGATATCATACTATATTATGGAGATGTACAGAAAGCTTTGATCAACCTTATAGATACCAAATTTCCACGAGCACTACTGACTTAAAGGGCCAAAGGGGGCTATAGCTAGTGCTTATGTATAATTCCTATAATACCTAAGTATTTAGTATTTACTAGTAGAATTGTTTAATTTTATAGATGTATATTTGATTCATTGTGTAATAATAATTGTACATCATGTATCTACTGCAGTGTACTTATATTCATAATCATTAGCCTAAACGATTTAAATGTAAAAAACCTGATTATGTGAACTTATGAATAATTATAAGTAGGTATATAGGTAAGTTATCAATTTTAACAAGGAAATTGTATTGAACATAATATAATAAAAATGACTGTATAAGTATAATATATATTGCAATTATTTTAATGAAGTAAAGTTGTGTAATTACAGGTAATTAGGTATTTAATACATTTTTTAAATATTTGGTTGTAATATTATAAGGATAAACAATAAGTTCAAATATAGTATATTATAGGTACATGTTATTTTGTTGCACTAAATATAGAACGAATAATATATTAAATAATTATAAGTTATATAATATGTTATCACAATATTTCATCATAGCTAATTTTTTTTTTTAATGAGTACGAGATGTGATAATCACTAATGAAATATGAAATTCTCATACCAAATCCTCAATTTTGAATAAAAAACAATGGGAAACTACTATGCACTTGAAAATGAAAATAATAATAAGAAATATTTATTCGTTGGTATACTATTATAGTTTATGTCATAAAAATGTATCATTTTTATAAAAAAGAAAATAATACGGTAAGAATTAGATACCTAGTACCATTGATTATACATACTATGTATAATCAATGCTAGTACCTAGTAGAATTAGTTGTCAGAAATAAAAAAAAAATCATTCAGTAGTGTATCTAAAGCTCGAACGGTGGGGGGGAGGGGGATTAATTTTATTGTTTTTTTTTTCAACCCAGATAGTCCTATCTACCTACCTATGGTTTATACCTACTATTATATAATTATATAATAATCTTTATTATGTTTATATTATATCTACCTAAATTTAAAATTATATTTTTTCTGAAAATAAATGTGCCCCCACCATTTCAGGTTTCTAGATTTGATCCTGGGTGCATTGTGATCCTTTATTTTTGATTATTGATTTTAACACTAATATAATATAATCATTTTTTAGATTCTGATTGGAACGATGAATTTATTATTTACCTGTGTATAGCTGATAATTATAAATATTCTATTTACATAAAACGAAGATCCAATGCCCAACATCTGAACATCATCCATGCCGAATACTTTGTTTCACTCATTATTTTGTAAGCACTTTTAAGTCTTAACTTATAAGCTCAATTCGTTATAAATATATGTATAATATATATACTTATATATTATATATAAGTTACCTTAGTGTCTTAGTGTCTTAAAATATAAAAATAAATAAATACAAAATCAGAAAAAAAAGGTTTCTCGTACAGATGAATTATATTGAAAGTAGGTTACAAACTCTAATATTATAATGAGTGTCAATAATATTCACTGAAGCTTATAATCTCAAGCTATATGTACATATAGAAAAATGAACCAATCTTTATGGCTAGGTATAAAATAATACAGTGAAATATGATACCTTCCACAGATCCATTTTTTTTCTACATAACTACATATACGTTATTATTATGATGGAGTGTGTGGGAAATTATACCTTTCTATTTAACCTACAACAACTAAAGTTTATAAACCATCTTCATAAATTCGCATTTCACCTTGAACATATAGACTGGTGACCGCAGTCTACAAAAACAACGTATTCTTCTCTAGATACTATATTATTATAATAATACATATAATACATTCGTTATGACTAGAGTTACACCTATTTAAAACTTTTATTTTAATGATGTGTGTAGCTGTGTAGGACGTAGATGTACCTAGTCGCATATACAAGCGAATTTATATGTAGGTACTGGTATATTTTTTTCCGCGAGAAGCGGAGCGAGTGGGTTTAAAAACATTAAAAAATATTGTTTACTATTATACAGGTGCTAGACGCCAATGTACCTAGTACCTATGTATATATAATGTAATTAATAATTATTATATAATACGTATAAAATAGTAATTACCACCAAAAATATTGTCATATGAATGAAATAAGAAAAATAAGTTTTCGTATTTGATTGTGTGGACATTACTGAGGCCAGTATATATCACTTAGATCGGCGTTTCTCACCTGTGATACACCGTACGGCGTTTCTCAACCTGTGATACACCGTACGGCGTACGCGTACCATAAATCATAATACGTATGGGCAATGAGCATTATTATAAAATATAAAGTATTCATCAACTGTCCCCATCCCGTCTATGAAAAGAACACAAACGAGATCAGTGATGGCAGTGATCCGCTTGCCAAAGAACAAGTCTGATACCAGTGATCCAGCAGTGACACCAACATGAAAAAACATGGTACATTGAAAAGAGACCAATACTATTAATGTTGTAGTAATAGGTATTATATAGTCCATATTCTATGGCTAAAATAATTTAACTGTTAATCACTCATCCGTTACATGACAAGTTACTTTTTCAACTGAACACTTTGATATTACATACTTATGACACTGCATATTATGCATAAAACTAAACAATTCTTAAATACCTGTATCTAACCTATACGTTGAATTAAAAGGTAAGCGAAACCAAAATTTCCATAGTATTATGCATTTATATACATACTGTATAAATATACCTAAACGTCATTAGATCATTAAAATCGTTTCTTAACGACTACTATAGCTAAGCCAAGTATTTTGACTACTTATGTTTATAAATATATTTTTATTTTTAATCTAGAATTTATACAAGTACAATAAGTATAAAGGATGTTTTTTTTTTAGTAAATGAATTTTTTATTTGATTAGGAATGCAAATTGATCACTGATAACATCTAGGTTAGATAAGACAATTATAGAAATAATTGACAAGACAAATTGTTACTATTTCTATATATTCACCTAATGTAATTAATACAACGCCGATTTAAGATAATTATAGGGATGAAAAGTTATAGGGGGTAAACTTTGCAAAACATGACAAACAAAAAAATCGGTAAAATAGATATCGTTCTGCTGTACAGTAGCTCAAAGTGAGTCACTGTAATGGATGGTGTTGAATTTGAATTAATGATATAAAACCATTGTATACGAAAAGTGATTTTGATCGAACACGGTCTGCCAGCCTATAATATTACTAAGTAGGCATATTTTATGATGTTAAGGTGATTAAAGTAATTTATTTTAGTATCAGGCATAAGTATCTACTACAGTAGGTTAAATTCATTTTTGCCAAAAAATGACATTTGGAAATGTCATTGTGTGTATAAAATATTAAAATGAAATAATATACTCTAAAAGTGTCATCTGTTCACGAATAATATTTTTAAATTTCAACAAAATAAGTAAAATCGTTTTTCATGGTTTTAATATGTCACTGAATTTAAAATGTCAGTAAAAAAATAACTGTTTATAATAATATACTTTTTAGATTTTTGCTTACAGTAGAGGCTATCTTGTCGTATGCGCTCTACCCCAGATTGCGGTCTACCTGCGAAAATATAGTTTTTTTTAACGTTTTTAGACGTTTTTGATTATTAAGTTTTTAAAAAAGTTATTTTTCTATATTGTTTTTGATAATATATATTTTTTTTTATATTATATTCTTATAACTTATAACTTTTAACTTTTAAGTTATAATAGTAACGCACAATATAGAAATGTACTTAAAAGTTGAAAATTAAAATTAATTATTATATTATATATATATAAAAAAAACAATATAAACGTTATATTATCTGGAAACAATAGGAAAATAATTTTTTTAAAAACGTTAGTCAAAAACATTATATATTATATACAGAATATAACTTTTAACTTTTAAGTTATAATAGTAACACGCAATATAGAAATGCACTTAAAAGTTAAAAATTAAAATTAATTATTCATAATATTTAAATTTTAAATCAAAATTATAATTAATATAAAAATTAGAAAATTCAAAATTTCTGATTTCAAGTTAAAGTGTTTTTAAAGTTAAAGATTAAAAAGTAAAAATAGGTGAAATTTTTTTTGGTTTTTAGGATATTTTGTTATCGTTTTTCAGTTGTTTTTTGTTTTTGTTTTTTGTTTTTTTCTGTTAAAATCTAAATATAATTGTAGAGTGGCAAAACACGGTAGAGCGCATACTGCATTCCCAATGTTACCGGTAGAGCGCATACGACAAGATAGCCAAAGGTAAATCTCACATAATTTTTTTTTGTTTATCTAAATGGTTGCAATTGGTTAAATATTATATTATAGTGCGTTTTATTAGAATTGCGACTCGACGCTAACATGCCTTGTGGTGTTTTTTCATTAGGGTTTCTAAGACTAGCACGTAAAGTTGCGCGGCAAATTTAAAATTGATAACAAATATTTTACACATTTTTTCAATCATAGTTAGAAAACCCGTGGTTTGAGACAAAACTGCTACGAAGAGTGTTAGCGTCGAGTCACAGTTCTAATGAAACGCACTAGTGTTATAATTAGAAGAAATATGGCATATAAATTTTTTGCAAATACAAATCTTTGGCCCAGATAACTAGAATAATATAAGAAAACACACATTTTAGAAATAAAACCACTTACTAAATCTTTTAATGTATAATTTTTGAAGTCTGATTTTTGAGAAATAATATTTTCATACATGTACACTAAGTATAAATTAATTACATTGCTTAGTTGATCTCCAGTTTCTTTTTTGCAGAAGAAATTAATAACTGGTACAAGTGCATGTTCAACCAATTCCTACGAAATATTATACTCCTGTTATGAAGAGCTTGATAAATTTATTTAGATTATAAAATTATAATGTATGTACCTTTTTTACAAACTGCAATAGTGTAATCAAATGATTCATTTCGATAACACCATCTTGTATAAGTTGTACAAATACTTCTACAAGTCTTAAAGTATTTAAATCATTGTATTCTAAAATAAATTTTAAAACAACCATCCAATGGATTTAAAAATGTATTTTTATATACCAAGTATAAAGTAACGCATACCACAGTTATTGAATAAAGAAAAAATAAACTCATTTAATCTCATATTTTGGTCATCATCAAGTATATAATTAGTTCTATCTTTGTTGAATCTAATCCGTAGTAAGTCATCAACAATTAAAAATGCCTGAAAGTAATGAAAATAATTACTAAAAGTTATGTAAAAATAAAATGCAATTTACAAATAAAAAAGATATCTTACAGTTTCACAGATGTTTACAATTTGAGGATCATATTTACTTGATGTATTTAACATGGCATTTAAAAAAGTAACATATGTATTTTCCACAATAATTTCAGACTGTTCAATGGAAAAATTATTTTGCAAATCTGTTGGTACTTTTAATATTATTCTTCTGAATACTTCCATGAAAGCACTCAAAGCAAATTCCTAAAAAATACTTTATTTAATTTTAAGACAGACATCAGGTACAATATATTGTGTTTATTTCAAATATCGTACTGAAACAATTAAATTGGTTGGTGAGTTTTTCTTTAGGTTGGGTACATAATAAGATAAATATTTTAATGGTTCCAAGTCATCAGGTATAAGGTTATACTTTGCTAAAGACCACATTTTAATTAAAGCATTTTTTTGACTCAATTTATTTGACGTCTGAAAAAATAAATAGTCATTATAATTTAATACAAATCTATTTATAGATTTAATTTTAATTTTATGATTATTCAATTGTAATAACTTCAAAATTATTTGTCTCATAAATCTATATACATATTTATGAAAGTTATATTATATTATATTTTATAAGATTACATTTTTAGTTGGATTTTCAATTTCAGCTTTTAAAATATTAATGTTCGCTTGGGCAATATCTTTAATATATTTCAAACACAAGCTTTGATCAGCACCTTCTAAATTTGAAGACATAATATGAATGCATTTTGAAATCATCTCTAAAATAGTAGGAATGTTCCAAGTGTGATAAAATAAAGATACTTGATCTAATATATCAAGTATTACCTAAATTACAATTTAAAACATACAAAATAATTATGATTTTAAACATAGTTAGCAAGTTAATAAATATATATGCATATATTGAAAAGTATAATAGTACCTTTCTATCTTGAAGTAATTTAAAATCAACAAACTGTAGTAAAATCCATAGTGAAAATGCATGTGTAGGTGTATTACATTCTTTAAATTGATTTAGTAAATGCATCACCATATATGTAGTATATTCTGTCTTTTTAATTGTATTGATATGTAACTGAATAATCTAAAATAAAACAATATACCTGTATGTCTTATATATTATATTATAATATACAGTGAAACTTCTATTATACAAAATACTTTTGAGAAGCGAACTATATTTATTTAATTATATTTTACAAATGTCTCTTTAATACAATTTTTTTTTAGTATCAATGAGACTTAGTAATATGGAATTTTCACTGTACTTGTAAATACTAAAATAATAAAATTACATAATAAATTAATACAATAATAAAAAAGTGCAACACTTAATCAAATTATTATTTGATAGAAACTAAACAATCTTAGAATTAAAATTTTGTTGGCATCTAATATACCAGCCAAAATTTTAAATAGATAGTATAAATTATATAATAAAATAAATAGTTTAAATATATTATTATATAATATATTATATTAGCTAATCTATTTTTTATGCATAACATAATATATATACAACCAATTTTGTAATTATTTTTCAGTTTGGTATGTAATAATAGCGAAATATATTAGAAAATTAAATAAAATTGAAAAATATGCACTTTCCTGATATCTTTATACCTTTCATCTTATATAAATTTAAAATTAAGCGAACTACAGTACTTACATCATTTTGGTCTCCCATAAGAGCAATTTTCTGTTCAGGCTTAACACCAGTAATTAACCATTTAACAACATACATGAATAAAGTCATAAAATTGTGTTTTTCTGTATCTTCAAGATTGTCTGAAGTTAAAAATTGAGATATACATTTAAAGTCTGTAAGTAGAGGGCATAAATCATAAATAGCATCGACAAAAAAAGAGGCAGCAATCAATCTAATCTGCAACGGAACACCTTCTAAAATTAATATAAGAACTTTCAATTGTTGAAATGCATTTGGTTGAGAATTGACTATTTGGTTAACAAAATGTTTTGCTGCAACTCGGGAAACTTTAGTTTTTTCAGAAAAAACTAATTCTAATGCTATTGACTCAACCTTATTCATGTGATATACTTCTTCATCATCTTCATCATCTATACTAAAATTTGTTAAAGAAACTATAATTATTCATTTTTAAACTATTATTTTATTTTAAGAATAAAAACCTTGGCAATATGGAATATAAATTTAATGCTGAAATTACGACTCCATCATTAGTTGATAAAAGTAAGTTAGCTAGAACGGAAACTATTTTTTTTATCATCATCTTCACTTTAGGAATATTACTGTGTATATTTAATAATATGTCATTAGCCATCTGAAAGTAATCATGAATATTACTATAAATGTAGGGGTTGATGATATACATAATAAACATTACTAGTACTTTGATGCAATATAAGCCTTTACTTTCCCTACAATACAAGCTATGCTTAATAAAGGCAAGTAAAATGTTTGAAATTGAAAAATAACTAATTCGAATTTATAGTAGTTACGTTTAAAAAAAATATTAACTAATATAATACCAATATTACTAAGAAAATTAAAATATATTAATATGTAATATAATTAATGTATAACTATTTAATAAAATAAAAGTATACCTACTTTAAGAGCTATAGTTTGTACACTTGTGCTTTGATCTCCTAGTGCCCAATAAATATACATCCAAAAATCATTAATAAAGTTAATAAAATCAATATTTATCCAAAACATTAGTTCTAATAACACTTTTTCTCTTACAATATAAAAAGTATCTCTGTAAAGAAAAAATCAAATTAATAATACACATATATTTATATTAGCTATTTAAAATAAACACATGTATTCAAAATTATGTGTCATGTATTATTTATTAGGTTTATATAATATATTGTGTACAAGTATTATGTTAACTTACTTCCATCGTTTTACTAAAAACTCTGTATATAATATTTCGAGATCGTTCTGTACAAGTTCTATATTATTTGATTGCACCAAACCAGTTACTATTTTTAAACCTAAATAAATATAATTATTTAAATAAAATATGATTGTTATATTGATATTTAGCTTTACCAAAACTTGTAGCAAGAAGTCTTGGTCCAACAAAATCAGATTGTGATATTCTTGTAAGAATATCTCTCAAGAATTTAAAATAACTTTTATTTGCATCTTTATCCAAAAATAAGTTACTGTGATGGTGAAAAATTGCAGTAAAAAGTTCTAAGGATTTATGGATCTCTACTGATTTTTTGATTTTTTCGGGAGAAATCAATGAACCAGTCTTTTCCTAAAAAATGTTATCAGCATAATATAAAATTATATTTGTATTTAGAAATTAATAAATAATAGGCAATAGTATTAATTAAAAATATCATACCAATGTTTCAAAACATTTATTAATTCTTGCAAATATTAAAACAGAATTAAAGTTAATGAATGCATCTTCACAAACATCGACATCAAAACAATTAATTATAACAGCAAATAACTTGATTGTACCAGTTCTGGGATTTTCTTTAAATTTGTTCACCCAAATATTCACTATTACCTTTAAAAATAAAAAGTTAAGGAAATATACAATAAATTGTATTATAGTAAATTATATGTTGATATTATGTTGTATTAAAAATAGATGCACTGTAAATATTATTTCTCAACATCTTTAATTTTTTTTATCTTACTTCTATTTCTGTAGTGCTAGTTATGTTAGGATCTATTACAGTAAAAAAACTATTTTCAATTGAACTCCTTGTAACTATAGATGATACTGAAAAAAAATTGTACTTTTATTGTAATTTGCATAAATAATTGTAGGTGCCTACTTATTATATATAGTCAATGTTATCAATATATATTGTGCAAAACCTAACCTACAGCACTGTAAAACATATGCTAATATGTTTTTCAAAAATCAATATAAGTACTTAGGTAGGTACCTAATAAGTATATTTATTTTTTACCTATTGATCATTTTGAGATTGAGAATTATTTTTGCACTTGGTATACAATAGTGAATAGGCAACAGGTACTTAAAGTTATATTACAATTAAAATAGGTATAAATTTATTTAAACTTACTACTAGAAGACAATGTCAAACTGGACGAAGGCAAAACTCTGTTAGCACTCGAAGATAGATTAGTTTCTTCACGTTCAGAACTCATTGCAATTGAGAAACTTCTAAAATACAAATGTTTCTTATTTAATACATTAATAGAATATTCAATGATAATGTCCAACTGTTTACAAAGTTAAGGTGCTATTATACTATTTATACTGTCTCTGTATTCCATGTAACCGTTTGATCCATGTTAAGAATTTTCTTGTTATTCACCAAATTAGATAATGCTGTTTATGTCATTTTATCTAATAATATTTTACTAGTCATTAATAACCACCTAACCCACAGTGAATCATCAACCATTTGCTATTTGGTAGGTATATTGTGGTCACGGATTATACTTTATATGTCTGTGATTGTGGTAAAGTGTTACTGCAGTTAACCACAGAGTTTACGCGGAACACGGAGAAAGTAGATTATAGTGCATTTATAACAAAACAATTTAAGCACAGAATAATATATGAAATCCTTCTGTGATTGAAATGTCATTCTAAAAATCTAAAGTCCATAGTACATATTATATAGAGTACATAGGTACCCTGCGTAGGTACTATACTTACGATTTAGAAATTACGACACGAGTCACGAGTCCACGACACAGACGACAAAACCGTAGAATGTAATTATTATTAATTATATTTAACGACTCTAATGACAGTATGACAATTGACAGAAGTAAGAACGCAAGTCATGAAGACGAAATACCAAAAAAGTGATCTGTGAAGACATATTAGTAAAATTAATACGAAATTGTGTGAAAACATATGACTATATTAGTAAACAGTAGGTATGTATGTTACCAACTGTTTATAAATAGTCAGACTTTACTTTCAATAGTCTGCAGTACCACCATTACGGTTTATGATTTAAAATAATTAAATCATATAGGCAAGTACCTACCTCTGCAGACTGCAGTAAGTAAGTACCTACTAAGATATGAGAACAGTCCGCAGGTAGGTATATTACTATTCTATAAGTTATATAACTATATGGGTCGTTCTTACGTTCTACAATATGTCAATATCCAATAGTGTCGGTTAACGGTAACCGACTGATAACAGATTTTATTACCGGCAGAATTCTGCCGGTTAAGTGTCGGTTAACTTTAACCGGACATTGTAAGAACGGCCCTATCTATAATACTCCGATTAAAATCAACACTTCCGTAATAGGTTTAAGGTTACATACATAGACGCAAATAGCGTTTGAGATTTAGGGGGCTAATGGCTTACTTTGGTAATATTGAATAAGCTTAAAACAAAATGTAGGAAATGTTTGGGAGGGCTATGGACAATTTTGGGGGGGCTTAGCCCCTAAAGCCCCCCTATTTGCGCCTATGGTTACATAAAAGGTATCTATACTATAAGTTAGTACCTATCTACCTACTTAGTACTTATACTGTACCTATAGGTCATAAGTAAGGCATAAGTATTATTATATTCTGTGCTTTTAGAAGCTGCCCCTACTTGTTCTCCAAGTAACCAACATAGAAAATACCAAACCGGTACTAAACTCAAGTTTCCAGCATGGCAAATACCTACCCGTAGAATTTACGTATATAGTTGGTAGAAGTAGTAGGTAAGTACTAGGTACCTACCAAGTTGTATCAACTGTCAAGTTTTTACTACCTACTTATACAAGTAAAAACACACAAACATCCTTCTAGAAGGATCACAGGCCACAAGTAATGCCACAAGGATCTCAACAGCATATCTTAAAACTTCGTAGGTATGACATAAACATCATATTTTTTAAAACTGATGTTTCATGCATCAAAAGATTGTTAATTGTTGAAGGATTATAATCATTTTTGTATTACCTAACCCTAGGGATGAAATTCAACATAGGTTTGGCGCATTATCGTATTATGCACCGAACCAAAAGTAACGTAGTCGTCGGTAATACCGTGAAAATGCCTTGACCATCTGATCGGCAGGTATCTACGTTAGTGGAAGACATGACGTCACTGCTCAAGAATCGAAAATAATTTCTGGTATGTTTAATAAAAAGACAAAACTTGATCCAGTAGGCAAGCAATAAAAAAAATATATTATAATTTAAGATAATATTAATTTGTAAATATATCGTATACCTATATAAGAGTAATAGAGTATAACAGTATAAGCTATAAGTGATGATCAGGTAAAATTGATTTATAGATAATGGAGTTGATATATTTTCAAAAGTAAAAAATGAAGATATCCTAATAAACTACTAGTAGTTTTGTTTATCAATATAAATATTGCTATATAATAGTTTGTAGACTTTTAACTGATACAGGTATACAATTGTTTTTATAAAATATCTACTAGGTACCTTATATTTAACCCGTCGTTGGTGACGTTAATATTTTCATATCATTAGTGACGTGTTAGCGTTTCGCTCACATTTAATTATTTTTGGAAGGGTGAAATTGGGAAAAGTGGGACTGACTAATCTATAAGTAGACATTACAGCGAAATCTAAATCAGTTTTAAAAACTATTATCGCATTACTAGGTCGATCAGTATGATGGAAGAA
>NC_042495.1:13791486-13816132 GCF_005508785.2 Acyrthosiphon pisum | reverse complement strand
TAATAAAATATCATAGACATATAAAACAACTAGATAGCCGACTATATATACATTGCCATAAGAATGTTGAAGTCGGGCCGCCATATGCCAACAGGGCAATATTTACATAATAACTCAATAGATAAGACACTGATATCTGATAATAAATCAATATATATCCATTGAACTATATAATAATATTATAATATTATATAGTTCAATGTATATATCAATAATATCAATCATGCGATTTTGTAAATATTGCCCTGTTGGCATATGGCGGTTGACTTCAATATTATCCTGTAGTCGGCTATCTAGTTGTTTTAAATGTCTAAATAAAATATAAAGATCATCAATGGCCTCCATCACGCATTTGGGTATTAAACTGTTTGTTACCGTTTTGGATGCATAATATTATACAGCCCACAGATCCAGGTCGGATGAATAATCGTCAGTCTAATACAGACCCGTCTTCAGATTTTAATTGGGTCCGTAACAAGTCTAGGTCAAGACAGGCGAAGACAGAATATGCTGAATGGGAAGTGGCCAAACTAGAAACGTCAGAGACATGTAATGCTATAATATAGGGTGGATAGTGGATACAGTAGCGTATACAAGGGGGTTGTGGGTGTCAAATCCCCTAATTAGATACATCAAAACTTTCAAAATAATTATAAACTAAATAAAATTAGAGTAAAAAAAACGCATTTCGGTGGTGGATGTTTGTCCATCGTCCCTTCGGGCCTTGAACAGGATAGTGTAATTTTACTGTATTCGATTTGAATGCAATGATTACATTCGATAAACAACAATTCTGAGCGGACGAGGGAATCTTTTTTTATTTAATTGTATTCGTTTCCATGGTGATAAACAAAGCGTTTTAAAATAGTTCAAAAATGGCTAAAATTTTCCGAACTTTAAACCGTAAGGAACAAAATCCAAAATACAACAAAAAAGGTCTCTTGTTATTTTTCATTTGAACTTTGAAGCAATATTTCTGGTAGAAAAATAATCGTACGTTTTTTATCCATTAACCGCTTTTATTTCGAGTAGCGTTTCGAAAATCAAAAAATGACCTCTCTAAAGTACCAGCTCAAGAACATTACCTTTCATAAAAGATGCTATACTTCATACTTTTGAGCAAGTTTAGAGGGTGAAAAAGTGTTTACAGAATAAAAAATTAAAATAAATAAACATCATTGTAAAACTAATACATTCCTCGCTCCGCTCAGAATTTAAAAGGGATGGGTTCTTATATAAAAAGCAAAAGTTTTATTGCCATAGGACACTCCTTAAGTTGTACGAAAAATGTCAATAATTTTATATGCAATCTTTAAGTAAATTTCAATTCATTATTAAAATGGAAAAACGGGAGGGGGGTGAGCATGCATGGTGAATCACCCTATGTAATTACTACATAAATTTACGTGATTAACTACTAGACTTGAAATGTGACAAACAGTTTGGGTACTTATATATCTACAGGCTACAGTTCAATTGTTTTATATATTAAATGTAATATTTCGTGAAAAAAGGGTGACCTGGTAAATTTGATTTCTTTTACTGTGTTTGTTGCAGTGTTGTATTCTGATTATATATAATTGTTTAACAAAGTAGTAAGTATATTTATCACGTTATCTGGTTAGGTAAGGACGTAAAGTTAGGTTTGATGGATGAGTGACAGTTATAGGAATAAAACTCATCATTTTTATACGGCGTATCAATACAATCATTTTATCACTCCAGTGTTGTATTAAGGCGCCCGGTGCCCATGCCATTTTGCTCAAAAATACACTCTGCAGTCTGCGGGAATAACAATACCGCCTTGTAGAATCAACCAAATTTCATAATTTTTTTTTTTTAATTGCTAGAGGCAAATATTCTACAGCCCACATCGATCTCTTTTTGTCAATATTTTATTCTCAAACTTTATAATATGTCTAAAATAATACAAGATAAAAAGCATTTTATACAAATTTTTTAATACAATTATTTGAAATAAAATACAAAATCAGAGATCGATGCGGGCTGTAGAAAGTCTTCTTCTTTCAGATAAAAAAATAGTCATCAAAATCCGACGATTCTACAAAGCTTGAGAGTTATTCCAGTAATGTAATTTTTTTCGATATACGCCCTACCAACACCCCTAAATAGGTATCGGGTAGAAGATTAGTGGAAAAGTTTTATAATTAAGGTGGCAACTAAAATATAAATTTTAATTTTCAAATTTTATAGAATTGTGGGAAATTTGAAAAACTTGAAAAACTGGCACCGGGACCCTTAACAGACATAAAAAGTATTTCAATATTTTGTATAAATTACATATCATTATTTTATAATTAGTATGTATTATTGTATTAAAATATTTAAAAATTACTACTAGAGCAGAGGACTTGTACAGTTGTACATTTTAATATCACAAAAATAGTAGAATACGAAACAAATACGTTTCATGCTTTCACAAAGCTAATTTCGAAATTTTATTTTGCATATAAATATGCATATTTTGAATTTTTTTTTTTGTCTTTTGGACATATTTCTTCCATTTTATACTTTTGGAGCTATATTTTAACTTAATTAATAATTTTATAAATTTTTTACTCCACCGGCCTTTTTTTTTTTGAATAATATAAGTTGTATAATACAACCAAAATATAAATATATTTTTAATTTTTGTCGAATAATATGGTTTTTAACTACCACTGTCACACGTTTTTCCTAGAAACGCCTATTTAGGGGTGTTGATAGGGTGTATATCGAAAAAAATTACATTACAGGAATAACTCTCAAGCTTTGTAGAATTGTTGGATTTTTATGACTATTTTTTTATCTAAAAGAAGAATACTTTCTACAACCCGCATCTATCTCTGATTTTGTATTTTATTTTAAATAATTGTATTAAAAATTTAGATAGATAAGACGATAAGATTCATTTTTCGTATATTAATCTTATCAATAGATAAATAATTGTTTACAATGTGATGTCATAATATGACATTATTATTGCCGGCATTCAATTTTATTTTTTAAATGCATAATATTTTGTGTATTCAAATGCATATTTATTTACAATGTAACAGATTGTAAATAAAAAAAAAATAATAAAAAAAAAAAAAAAAAATGCATATTTGGTGACTTTATATTAATTATATAGTTTTGTAAGGAGTGTTTGGGCACCGGTTTGAAAGTTAGTTTAGTTTGCCCCCTCACTTATCACCTTTATCGCGTCTGTGTAGTACGTCACCGTGCACGATTATCCCGAGTTCGCTCCGCGCATTTGTATCCGGCTGGACGACATTCTGTTCGCAGGACTATAGTTCAAATCCGTGCTTTCAATTGTTTAAGTTCACCCGTTTGTTGTCTCCTTGCTTGCAGCCGTTAGAGCAGGTTTTTCCGCACATATATCGTGCACTGTGCCTGCTGACGGCTATTCGCCTTGTTTTGTGTCACGCCGTTAAACTAAGGTTAAACCACCGAATTCAGCCGGTAAAATCAGTGGGTTAGACGTAACCGAGGTTTAAACTATGATTGTAAAACGGGCCATAAGTCAATGATCAACAGTATCTGTTACAGCTGTGCTGCGATACCTCCTTTAATCGCCTAAGATTAGCCAAAGTTACTGTCGTCAGGCTTCTAACCCTGTACCAAAATAAATGTCCATGTAAAAAAATTATAAATGAAATTATAAATATTATAATAATTATAAATATAAAACCGTAATCGAATATACATTAACACTATAATAAACGTGTTTGCTTTGTTATTTATTTGGTTTTTATTTGATGTTATTATTAAGCGTCAACATGCTGGTGTAAAATTAATTTATGTGATTTGTGTAAATTGTGTCTATATTTTATACTGGTATAATTTTGGTTTATTGTAACTGGTGTATAAATCTCTAGATACTTTTTATTGAATTATTTAATTTTTTGACTAATGAAAAAACATTTTATCAACAAGGTACAACGAAAATATCAAAAATACTGCGATTTCATGAGAAGAACGGTGTGTAGTAAAGCTCTCCCTGCAGGATTTGGATTTTTCCAATTTGCTTAATAATTTTATATTTTTCTTTAGAGTATTCTATTTTAGAATATGTTTTTTCATTTAGAATTTCCGTCAATATTGCTCAATGGCGCTCATTCAGCTTGTATTTTTAATAATATATTATGTACATTCTATAATAAATTCCCGTTTTTCCATAATGTTTATGTTGTTTTTCCTTGCTATTTTGAAAATTATTTGAAATTTGAAATTTTTACCTCCCGAATGCATCAACTAGATTCACTTTCCCATCAAACAAGATACTGTTGAAAAAAATCAAAGCAGTTTTACTGCCCTAAATGGCGATGACAGACACAAAATAAAAGAATAACACACATCTTATATTATTATCTTATCAAACTTAATATTCAACTTAATCGTTGTTTTATTCTATTCACATTTCGTAAATCTACTTGCTAGTTGCTAGTAGCCAGTAGTTAAAATAGTTTTACTTCCTTTCGAATATTACTATATTAGCTATACACTAACATTTAAACTGTTTTAATGTTTGATGTACAATATGAACATAATAATATGTTGATTAATTGAATCCAGTAGACGCGTAGTCTAAAATCTTATAATTATAAATATACAACAATTCATTTTTTACTCAGTGGTTATTTATGATATAACTAATAATATAAGTTCTTATTTGTTTTTAAAATAATTAAATTAAACTAAATATTGTAAATAGGTAGCTACATAATTTTTTAAAACATTTCTTTATTATTTATTTTATAAAATTCTAGAAATACTGACGTTTATTAAAAATATATTTATTAATTATTAATTAATATATTATAATATATATATATATATATATATAAAAATGGAGACAAAAATGTATAACAATTCATCAATCGAGAACGGCTGGTCCGATTTGGCTCAAATTTTTTTAAAATTGTTCGTAACTGCCAGAAGAAAGTTTTTACGAAATAAAATGTTAGGAAAATCCACCAAAAAGGTAGGAAATCTCAAATCTGTATGTCAAAAATACAACAGTGGCGCAACAGTGCATTATATTATATTGGTTGCTATTGGTTAATCGGGCACGTTTGTTGATTTCATATAATATAAAAATGAATCGCAGAATGTGTTGCTAAGCGCAATAATTCTACTGTACGTGTGTTGTGACAGAACTCCTAAATGGTTAGACCGATTTGAATGAATTTTTTTGTATGCGTTTGCGTTTATTCATCTGATTTTAGTACGGTTAGGTTAGGTTAGGATTTTGTATTAATTGATTATATCAATCCACCATAGGTAGAATACGACAAACTTGGTATAACTTTGATACTTTAGAGTTAAATCATACACAAACGTACATACAGTACGGGGTCTACGATCTACCGCAGGTAGATTGCCTACCCGATAATGTACTGCTGCAAATCAGAATTTTTATTCCGGGCAACGGAAAAGTTAAGATTAATTTTGAAACCATACACCGAATATTAAATAACGAATTGAACAAAGTTTGAGTCACATAATATAGTTGGTAAACTTAATTGGCAACGAAGTGTACGGGTTCAGCTAGTATAATATAATATACAGTTATTATTTATTATTTCGTGTAAAGCAACCTTATATATAAATATGACTAGGATAAAATTAATTTTAAATTAAAACTAACATCTATGAGTCGGTAACATTAAATAAATAAATAAATAAACACGAATAAAATAAATAATAGTAATAAATAAATAAACAATAACAATAATATACAATGTTTATTGTTAATTATTTTGCGTTATAAATATTATTTAAAAAAAAAATGTAAATATATAATAGAAAATGTAGTGTCCGATGTCGTGACCTATACTATTTGCTAAAAATTATACGAAGGTAGGACGTAGGTATTTACTCAACCCATCTGAAGTGGCTTTTTAAAACTAGTCTTTCACGTCTGTAAATTCATTGATCTAATATTCGTATTGTGCATGGTATAGTTCTTAATTAACAAAGGGGTAGAGTAGGTAACCGTTCTGTAGTCTAGTAGCCTTATGTAGCCTTGAAGGTGTGATGTGTACATCGTAACTGAGTCTTAAGTTAATGTAATGTACCTATGTGTTAATTTGGATTAAATGATAAATCATTGCATACAAAAAAAATTCCGATCTGTCGGCCTATTTTACTATTAGTAATAATAGTACACTAATACGGTATAAGGGTTGAATAATTTTTTTCCGAAAATATTGCATTTGAAGGTCTTCGTGGATAATATTTACGAATAACAACTTAATAATTAAATTCGTTATTCTTCGTTTAAAGCCCAAGAATTTTTATCGACATTAAAAAATATAAAACACACTTTTTTGTAAAATCAATATACATTCACCAGAATCTAAAAATGTAATTTAATAATTTAAAATGTTGACAAACTTTATAAATAATAAAAAATAATCTTATATTAACTACCTACTCAAAATAATTTTATTCATCAGTTTTTTTTTAAATCTTGTATTTTTATCTATAATAATATGTAGGTTATATCTAGGTATTTGTGTCTTATGTCCATTATTATTATTATTATTATTTATTATGCTTATGTACTCACACATGATTGTATAAACTATAGTAATAATAAGCATTTCAAAAATGTCTTCTTCGTAATAAGAGAATTCAACAATGAACCAATCGTGTGATGTACATGTATATATATGCGTTTGTATTATGAGAATTGTAATTGCATAATAAAATATTAAGTCCTCATAGATGACACAAATTTCGCTCTAGATCATACGCATAATGCCATAATACATCATACACGGTAAGTAGTTAGTAGTTTGTTATGGAGTAGTACCTATATATAGTGTAGCTAATAGATCCGACGAGTATCACGCTATGCTGGTTGTGAACAGTCGGATTGTAGACACCTTCACTAGTGGTGCAGTGTTTACGCGGTAACGGTGTTCATTTTATATTACTAGGGAATACGATTTATTTACGATTTTCGTATTTTTCATTTTTTATTTTCTCCTGCTTAGTGTATTTTATTTGTTTAATTTTAAATGTAAATCCTGATCAGACTTCACCATGACTTGTTCGGACAAGGGATATACTAGGATTAATATCCTTTCTACGTGCAGTAGATCGGTAGAAACTGCTAAACACAAACGAATTTTTATTTCTAAAAGGTAATCATTAATTTTTTAATAATTTTTTTAATAAAATTAACATTATATTTTTAAACAGTCATTAGAATGGTTTTTAATTATATGTAAGCAGCAGGTATAGAAATGTGTTTGTAAAAAATTCGTGATTCTTAATAACGTTATTTCTTTGATTTTTATTTCATTATTATATTATAGTACACTGTGGACTTTACTATTTATTATTACTTATTTATTAAACGGCAATAAAGACGATATATATAGGTAGGTAATTTAAAAATTGTGAACATTAAAATCTGTTGTAGGAAGTGGAAACCTATTATATATTTACATCGGTTATAAAATATAAACACTTCAATTAGTATTAGGTTTTAACAAGGATTCATAAAATAAGTTTTTAATATACCCACTATTTGTATTTATAGAGTTTTATTACGCATGAGTAAATCATTTGACACTTAACTTAATTCACCGAGAGTAAGTTCAAAACGGCATTTAAAGGATAATATTGGTTGAACTGCTTTAATTGTATCAAGATTTTACACAACATATATTCCATATAATTTAAGACTTATGTTATAGTCATAAACTCATAACCGTAAGAGTAACATCGGCAATTTTTTTTTATCGGGAAGAGGGCTTTATTTTAAGTCTGTAGGTATTTGATTTAGGTACTTAACGTCTAAGATAAATGTTTATTTTATTATATAAAACTCATTGAACGTAACTTGATAGGTTATCTTCTATGAAAATATTCTGCTTTCTACTTTGTGTGGGTTTTTCACTAAGCATACTCATCACCATTTTCGTTTAATATGAACATGTATCCAAATTCTGGTTTTTGAAGTTTTAAAGTAAACTTAATAGGATCATAGGTAGGTATATATTTTTAAATAGATATAGGTACTTAGATTGTATATATCTACCGTTTATGAAATCTAGTGGTACAAAGATGTTTTTTCTAATTAGAACAAAACTTTTTTACAGTACCAACCTCGTACCTACATTTTTTACTACAATTTAGTATTTAAATGTATTAAAAAATCTGAACAAGAAGTTATTAAAATCTAAAAAATAAAAACTACGGATAATATACCGTCATTAAAAATGGTTTTACGAAAAATATCAAATATTTATAATATTAAACATAGTACTTACTTATTAAACTCAGATATTTTTTTACAAACTATAAAATGCAAATAAATTACTATTAATTATTATAATTTAAAAATCATTATATCTTACAAACCTATTATTGTGGACCTATTATATTTAGTACACGAAGTTAAATAACACAAAAACTGCTTAATCGAATTTTGATTTTAGATACATTAACATTTAAAAAAAGTCATCTCCTTAAGAGCTTACAAAAAAACTAAAATTCTCATTTGAAAAAAAAATTGAATAAGCATAAATTAGTCATATTTTTTCATTACTTATTTGTTTAAATCCAAATTCCTACAAATCGATAATGATAATGCCTTTTCGATAATAATTATGTTTATAATTATCAGACACAAAATATTAAGGGATCATTGCCCTATTTAACTTTTAGAGGGGCGATGACCTACTCAACTCCTCTTCCCCTCTTCCACTCATAACCCCTATGGCCTATAGTTATTATAGTAGTAGCTTAATTTAAGGAAAACTAGTATCTGGTTCATTAATTTTCTTCAATTTTCTTGTAAAATTCTGCAGTGATAAAATGAACTATATGCATTTTGATAGAAAAAAAATTAAAATGTTGTATACCTAGTTATTATTGTTATCCTAAAAATATAACCTAATGCCTTGGCTCTTTATTACTACCTTCTTAACTGTGCTACTTATGACAAAATATGTATGATGTTCATAATATGATGTAAATATATGCATTGTTTATTTTGAACAAAACTGTGTGTTCACTATATTATGTTTGTTATTCAAATAACATGTTATGTTTAAAAAAAAAACATGTTTAGTATAAACATATTATATACCAGTTTCATTAATGTTTATTATTGGTCATTGATGTCCCGTTGAGAAATTAAAAAAGGGATGAAGCAATTTTTAAGTTTAAGAACATTTTAATAATATGCTCTGTCATTTGCATGCTGGGTCCGAGGATTTTTTTTTTATGTAACCTTACTGTGTTTTAACCATGAGTTTTGAGTTCATAAATAACACAACAAAGTGTTCAATAGGATAAAATGTTTTTGTTTTCAGAACCAGCGAACTTGTTGCGCTCATGGCAATTTCGTCAACTTTATTTTTATTCTTACACACCAGGGATCTGCATACGCGACTTAGATCATTACAATCAGTTACGAATTCTGCATCAACTTCAGGTAAATTGTAGATTTTGTAAAAAATAAATAATCTAAATCGGTATTTATTATTATTTAATAATGCACAAATTATATACAGTTATATTCAATTTATATTCCTATGGTCGGTTAGAGTTAATATAATATCGTTACCTCGATATTCTTTAGATTTATATAATATTTGAGTTACACACTTATACCTATTGCGATATTATTTAGATTTAATTAATATTTGAGTTACTAATTCATCAATCATTGATGTAAACTATCGTAATATAGAGCAATAATATTAGTATTATTTTTTTGGAAATCACTTTAAACTTGGCAGATTGTATAAAATCAAATTCAACGATTATTTGTAAGCAAAGTCGTATTATTGCATACAATCCAGAAAATAATGAATTTGATCTGGTGACTGGTAAATTAAAGAACACAATTCATGTTGTCCGTTATGGATGACAATGCATTAAGAATGATTAAGCTTTTTTTTTTTAATAATTCCAGCTTAACAGATTTTATAAAATAATAAATAATTGTTTTAAAACACATTTGTCGTTGGTATATACGAGTATACAAATTAAAGTGGTTTATAAGCTGCGAATTAAGCAATATTATTCTGAAATTATTATTATACTATAGAAATGTTTATTTTTTAAACTCTTAAACGTCTATAAGATATGTATGATTTAAATAGTTTTTGTATTTTTATTTATAGTAGTACACGACCATCATTTTTACTAAAATAGTATTGTAAAATTATTATTAATTTTCATGCATAGGTGTATAATTTTATTTAATATTTAACTAAGCATTTTATAAGATTGGGTAAATAAGATTTCAGATTTAAAGTGACCAATAATTAAGTTCTGCGTTGAAGGTAAATTCAAAATTATTAAATGTCACTAAGTTGTTTTTTTTTTTAACTTTGCCGTGTACATGGTAAATATTTTGTTAAATTTAAAAAAATAGTTGTAAAAACAAAAATGTAGGTATCAGAAATATCGCCGCTTTGAAAATATTTTTAAATAATTATTTCAGGACAGACGGTGGGGCCACCCATAAGCTAAAATTCTCACTTAATTAAGCACCTAAATGGTCTTTTACAATTTAATTTTTAAATAAAATTATATATATATTATATATATATAAATATAGTTATAATATATATATTTACGTAGTAATTGTAATGAGTAACAAATGCTCATAGTAATATTATATTAAACCTGGGTACCTACATGGATTCTTTGCTCCAGACAATATTGTATTTTTATTTAGTCTATATTATATCGTATGGATTATAAATTATAATTTATAAATAGTAAATATGTATGAGTTTAAACTTTAAAGGTACCTAGATTAGTTTTATTTTTAATTCATGGTAGTTTTTTTTTAAATTTTAAGTTTAAACATTTTTCTTGATTTAATATAACTAAAACGTGTTAACTATTAAAATAAATATTGCATCCAATTATGTTAATCAATGTTTATTTTATTTAAAAATTATAATTTAAATGAATTTATTTAATTGCATTTTTTGAAATTTGAAATTATTATCATAATAAGTTATTATAAATTATTTATTTTGCACAACAAGCTTTTGTTCTCGTTTTTACTTTTGAGGTGGCTACAGTGACTCACCATTTATCTATAGAGAGTATGTATACAAAAATACATTAAGCAATACGTTCACGTACGACGGACTAGCCTGACAAAAGATGACCGTTTTTGTTCTGTTTCCACTGGTCGACTGACCATCATTAGTCGCTATCGTTGTTTTTAAAGAAGTAATGTTACAAATAAATGTGCATGCACATCTTTATGGAACGGACACTATATGCCCCATGCCCTACATTAAAACGACACGACATTTCATTATTTAAAAACTTTATTTTTGCTCCCGCCGCCTATTCAAAAATGAGATTAAAAAACCAACTATACTTTCTCTTTTGTAATCTTACCACGGGTGCAAGAATATAATAGTGTAATTAAAAATATAATAATAACTAATTGCTACAAGTGACTTTTTTTGGGAAAAATTGTGTATTATTTTCACTATAACTTCACAAGTTATTTATACTTATTCTGTATTATACATTTGTACTTAAGTTAAGTAATTTAACTTTTAGGAAAATGCCAAAATCTTTGTTAAAAAATCAATGTAGGCTAACCGTTCCGTTGTACGATTTACGAATACATATATGCAGACTGCAGAGTGCGAATTTTACTGTATCTCAAGTTCCGTGAACTAAAAGAATCTTGTATACCTATCTAATTTTTATGTCACCGTAGATGTCATGGTTGGATTAAGCATTAGGTTTTATTATGGTTTTAAGTTTGGTAATAAACCAAAATGTATTATATACAAAAATAAGAATTTTTACAATGTAGGCATAAATTAAAAATGTACATTTTATTGGGTTCTTTAGGTAATTCGGTAATTGTATTAGTAAAATTAAATACGTAAACTTAGTATAACTGTGAATATAGCCAATATGTAGTAGGTGTACCTATAATACATTAATACATTATTATAGGTATTATGTGAACTATTAGAACTCATTTAGGTTTATACGTACCTACTATATTATAGGTATATGGTAATTACCGTGCTACACCTATAAGTAGGTATATGGCTGTATAAATAATACATACTATCTGTACCTATATAAATATTCCATTTTTCAACTTTAAAATTAGTAAAAACTGCTTTTGTCTTATATAGTAGGTATAGATAGGTATAGTTGCATTTTTAGAATATTTTATATAAATAATAATTTTCAGGTTCAATACCTAAATACATTTGTTCAACATTTTATTTGAAATTTTAAAATAATTATTTTAATTAGCTAACTGAACAATTTTACTTTTCTTGATAATAATAATGTTTAATGGACCTTCTAGCACTTGTTCACGTGACCATAATCTCTGTCTCATCTAAAATCTAAAATTTATGAATTTAAGAAGCAAACAATTATTTCTCTACTGTTAAATAATTTTTCATATTAGTAAAATTAACTTATTTAATAACTTCTACTAGAATATTAAAGAAGAATCTTTCATCTTTCATTGTTTTTAATAAATAAATATAATACAACTACACAAATTATATACACCACACTATAATATAAATAAAATATAGTTTATTTATGTACCTATAAGGTATTGCATGTCCTAACCATAGTACGAGTATAGTCTACCTACCATATGTTTGGTTAACAACTTAAATTTAATTTTTAGATTCTGCAGTGAAAGCATATTCATTTTAAGTCATTCACTTTTATGTTAATATATAATAGGCAAAGATGAAAAATGAACCATGCTTTCATTTGTAATATATTAACGCAAACCTTGTAAAAAATCGAACATATTTCCGAAAATCGCTGAGAGAAAGTGAACGAATATTGCCATTGACCTTTACCTTTGACACGATAATGCCTCAAGGTAAAATTCAATATTCGTATTTTTGTACTTATTATAATATTATTATATATTATTGACTCCAAATTAGGTATTTACGAAACTTGACCGATGATGTACCTATCGTTTAGATACATCTGTTCTCAATAATGGACAGCTGATCAAAGAAAACATGCTTTATAATTATATACACGTATATACCTACTAATAATAATATAATAAAGCCTATCATTATGTTATTATCAAATTCAATTATATGATATTTGATTAATCAAAACATCATGTATTCATGTAAATAGACATTCAATGAGAAAAAAAATACTTAGGAATAATCGATTTTATAAAATTAACGATAAACCTCCAAAAAATATATAATGGCTATTGGCTTTATTGTTTTTAAAAATAACTATAAACATATTTAGTTTCTTATTTTCTAAATTTAATAGTTATGAATTCATAATGTATACAACTAATTTAATAATCTTTAAAACAAAAATCAATGCTACTAATAAAAATATATTAAGAAGGTATACCTAAATTGAACAAAAATTAATTAATTATACCTAATGGCTAATATTAATTTTTCAATGCTGCCATACCCATAATATTATATTATATAATTAATTAACGATTAAAAGCAGGAAAACAAGACGCGTAAAAAATATTTAGTTTACATTTGTAAATTAAATTATTACTCATCTTATATATTATATATATTGTCCCAACTCCCTATAACATTTTACATTTTTTTTATAGTGGTATATTCAAGATTAAATCTAATGAAAGCATTTACATTCACTCTTTCTAAACTCAATGTAATGACCGTTTCGAAATAATAGCCCGGATTGTACACTTACCTATATTGTATATACACAAATGTTTATAATATGTACATCGTTTCCTCTCTCTACCTATCTGAACTGAACCATTGAGTTGCTTACGTAGCCAAGTGGTCTACTCGAATTTGACGTTAAGATTATACCCATAACCTATTATGCTGTCATACCGTCACGTTTGAACAATACGATATTTAGTAGTAGTACTGTGATATATATATATACTACAAGAACATTATTAAAAAGAGTATTTGTTTTGTAGCTGAGAGAACAGTTTGCAACATAATATTTCCATAAAATATACATGCCAATTGGCTAGAAATTTCAAATTAGAGATATATAAATAATTATAAAAGTAAGTACTCTAACTATTGTTTTGAAGTAACTAACTGGCTACCTATGTCATATACATATTGTAGACACTAGTATAATACTATAATATAGTGTATACTACGATATGGCGTGATGCATAATATATCAATGTATTATGATTTATGGTACCAAGTATTCGAGAATTTTCAATCTTTATAATTTCAAATTAAATAATATAGGTAGGTACAACAAAAATTCTAAATTGTATGCCTATAGCTACCTACATTCTAAAATACTTGTTTAGTGTATTTTTATGTTACATACATTTGTAATACTTAATTTTTCCGATATCAAACACTATAAATAATAATTCTCTCTTCAACATATATAGTTTCTTGTAGCACGTATTTAATACCTGTTTTGTCAAAGGCACTATTCTGATATTAAATATATATTCAACTACCTAGCCACGATAAAAGAATATAGTTTTACGATTTCACTGACTTTCATGCACTGCTTTGCAATCTTCAGATTGTAAAATCAGTTTTGGATTTGAACTATTTCTATAAAATAATTACTGAATTGACAATGTTTTTAATCAATTGTTGACGTATTCTCAAGTAATTGATTTATTTTATAACCTAACTCATGACTGCATCTAATAAAATAATATTATCAATTTGTTTAATTTTTTATGTGGAAAAAGATTAAATACTGAATTGAATGAAAAAATCAGAACATACGAGAAATGTACAGTTTTAATCTGCTGTTAAGTACCTACCTAATATTTCCTATTAACCATATTGAAAAAGCAACGCAATGCTCTGCTTATAGTAATAATGTAAGCCTTATTATTGTACTTGTATAGGAATTATAAAAATGAATGAGTCATTACAATTTATTTACAAACGTTCAAGATTGAATTGCCTATATAATTTTTATTTTTGTTTATTTTTTATTGTTATAGTGTGAAATCAAAACATGTATTGTGTACATTTGATAGATTTTCTTTTAAGTTACATAGGTATTGTAGTATATTATCTAATGATTGTATATACAATACACTATATAATATATATATATATATATATAGGTAATACACTATATATAGTTAGGTGTTTCGTGTACGCTTGTATCTATGTAATATCATGTCAATCGCATTGGAATTTGCTGAGTTTTACTTTTTCGTAGCTATACATAAAATAATCACTGTTCAATAATTAATAAATTATAAATGCATAAGTAATATTATTCAATTTAGTTACATCTTTATGATAAAATTACTGTAACTTGTATATTATCTATAAGAAGAAGAGTTTGAACCACAAAGAGTTTAAACTAAAAAATACATTTATTTATTTCGTCTGAAGTGTAAAATTAGATTTTCAAGCCTCCCATTTTTCTAACAAAATTAAAAGTTAAATTGTTTAATTTCACTAACTCCGTTAATGATTTGATTCATACATATATCATAATATTTAACTTCACTGCATTATCATATTTTTTTTTTTGACAGAAAAAAATAAAGAGTTTAGTTTCTAATACATTATATTTTAATTTTTAACAATGTCCATGACAAATTATATTCGTCCTTGATGTATACAATTATATCTAGCTACTTTATAGTATGGTCAAATCACATATAGATGTTTATTTACAAATATCATATGAGAAATTAAATTGGCCGTAAAGGATACATAATTTTGTTAATACCTAAGAGTACCTAACTAATTTTAATAATGAGAACAAAAACGTCAATTTTGGTCACATTGTGTTTGTAAATTCCCTGTTTCAGCTGACCTCTGATATAAAAAATAATAACTAATAAGTTTGCCGTACCTAACCTTTTTTCAAAGATTTAATTTATATTTTATAATATTTTATCAAATATATTGTTGATATAATGTTGATTTATAAAGAATAATGTAGGTACCTATATTGGACACATTGTTAATTGTTTATATTTTTGGCTAGACTCTTTTATATGTATCAGTGTCTTGCATATTATATACTGTTTCAAACTTCAATGATATTAAATTAAATAAATAAATGTTATTTCGTACATCTACTACATTTTTTAAATAATTTACCATGATCATGCATAAGGCATAACTCATATATTATATGCATTGAAATATTGAATATAACAGTAAGAAACGGTAGTTTTGACATTATAGTTCTACGTTATGAATTAACTATAAATTAGTAATTACTAGGTACTAGGTAGGTGGGTAGCACTTTTAATCTAGTATTGAGTAACAGGACATACCTACAATTTTATACATATTATTATATAGGTATAGGTACTCGTATATAGTATATAAATTAATAATTATGATATAGACATAGTATTGATAAATGATAATATTATAACTTATAAGATATACAATATCTATAATATTTTTTTTCCTATGGTAAAATTCCGCCACGTGAGGATGAACCATTTGCACAATACTACCTCCAGGCCCCAAGCTTTTAATTTTAATATTTAAAGTATTGATATTGATAATTATCACTTTACTTGTTTTATACAGTTAAAATACACCACTTACTAAACATACATTTTGTTCTTTTTTTATAAGCATATTAAATTTAAGTAGTAAAAGTACTTAGGTGCGCAGTACGTATTTACTTACAAAAATGGCTATCGTAATAAGAAAAAAATAGATAAGTAATAGTATACTATACCTTATACCTATATTGAAATTCTATAAAGTATAAACTATATTGTACTGATTCAAAAATGGAGGAAAAATAGATAGATTTTGAAGTAGACTTACTTATTTCTGCCACTATAGCGGTATTTCATATTATTAACTCAAATCGGAGTTTGATTCTATAGGTCCATTCAAAGATATTTCACGGTATAACCTGAATCCGTTTAGATCCAAATATCCAATAAATACCGTAAAAATATTTATCATATAATTAATTTAATTATTGAATAGGAACTACCTGGTTTTTAAGGAAAATATTTTTAAGTTGTATACTGCAGTCACTCATATGGAAATAACCGTCGGAGACTTATAAAAAAATGTGATGATGTGTTATTTTAATTTAATTCAACTTAATTGTCGAATAAAATGTCATTAATGAGTAATACGTTTTTGGGCCTCCACACGAGAATACTCAGTGAGGCCCAGTATTCTTGTCTTGAGAAATAAATTAATAATAATAATAATAAGTAATAGTAATAGTAATGAGTAAATGGGTTATTTCTTAATCAATAATCATGGAACCTCAAAGCTTTTGTTTTATCTCTTTCTAACTCACGTAAGTATACGCAGTATATTATACTATCGTGATATATTTATAAAAATGTCACTAAACAATTTAATAAACATGCATTCGAAAATTTAAAATTATGTATAGCTTTGATAGGATTAGGCTAATAAATATAATTTAATGTACCTATTTTGTACTAGGGATGATGAGATCCTACCCATGGGTAGTAGGACTTATAGTGGTTGTCAAATACACCATGCTTGGATGCGCTGACAATTTAATTACAGGTATCACGGTAATTGTCAATTTGGAACATTTAGGCCGACGATGTTGTTATCGTTGTTCTTATTCCTATAACTAGTAGTTTGGAAAACACGTAATTCTGTATAGACCTTAATAATTTTAATGTAGCACGAAATTATGGTACATGTGTATATCTAGTTGTATATTAAATGAGAAAAGTAGTAAAAAATAATATGCAATTGTTATGGCAAAAATGAATTATATTATTATAATAGTAATATAACATTCGTACATCAATCTCAATTGTATGAATTTCACGGTTTCGTAAGAATTAAAATCAAACTCACGTATATAACGGGATGTTAAAATGTTTGGACTTATTTGTGGTGTACTCGTCGTATACATAAAACAGGAATATAATAACATGCATTAGAATAGTTGATACATGTTTCTTACAAAATAATATTAAACAAGTGTATATTTATTTTTCTAGGTGATTCTACTGCGATGGAGAACGATATCGATAATTTTATCCAACATGACCAGGTAAAAATGTGTCTCGATAAAATATAGAGGTCATAACTCATAAGAGTATATTATTTATAGGTGTAGAAGTATATTAAAATATCTAATTACTGACGGATATTTATCCAAATTAATTTAAAAATAGTACAACATAGTCGAAAGTTAAAAATTAAAATTGAAAACCCGGAAGAGCTTTCTTGTAAAACGTACCCAGTCAAAAATATAGACGTAATTAACAAATAAATATGTATGTCTTAAACCTAATCGTTGTTAAACAGATAGATGTATTGTCTAATCATTCACAAAATAAATCTATCTTGTATATACGTTAGCAAACTAATTTCCACGCTGTCTTCATGGGAATAAAAGTAAAGTTGATAGTATTAGTGCTTATAACTTATAACTTTCTAAACGTCACAATGAATCAGCACCAGTAGATTATGTGAATTGATTTGGTTTTAAATTTTAACCCAGACCAAAGTATTGTAGGTTTTATTGTTTACTCCTTATGTTTTTACTTTATTTTAAATATTTCTGTTTTAAACCATAATAAATTGTTTAAAATACCTATAATATAGGTCCTATATAGGTACAAGTAATCAACTAAACATAACTAAATTGTTTACGATCGTTCGATACTTTGATTTGTAAATCTTAACATAATCACTTTGCCTACATTTGCGCTTCTGACTTATTATTAAATCATTCCTCAATAATAGAAAACTTGATATCCAGCTAGGGTATTCCAAGGAAGTATCTAGTTCTCATAGAGTCATACGCTGTATATTCGTCACGCACACGACTTTACTAGATGCATATTAGCAAGACGGTAATTTTCGACTCAAACAATGACCTCCAGTAAAATTACTGAAAAAAATTAATCACACTTAACTCTTAAGCCAAATTGCTGCGTGGGAAATAAATAAGGACAAATCCACTCAAATGATTTCCCGCTTCAGGCTTCAATCGTATAGGTAATGAGTGTCCACCTGTTCAATAAAATAACAACTCTACTCGCTAATTAAATCATTAACGAAATACTTAGGTATATAACCCCTGAAAAAAGATTAACTTTGTCTCGCTTTTCAAAACGAATACGTAATCAAGTCAATACTCACATTCACCTATACATCATGTAACATGTTCTGTCTTCAGAATGAAAATTAGCGCAATATACAAATCCATAATCAGTCATTCTGTTTGGGCGTATCACGTACGAGGATCAAATATTATGTGTATCTGTCAAACCTTGGACATCATACAAGCTTTCTAAACAATTATCTATTAAGACTTATTATTACTAGTGTTTCATATGTGTAACAATAATGTCTTTGTCCGAATCCCTTCACTTATTATAGGTACCATTTCGATAAATTAACTAAAAAAAGCTCATTATTAATATTTCACATAGAGCTGTTAAAATACTTTAATAAATATATACAACTAACATATAATATATTGTGTCTTCTAACTACTCACCTAAATATTTTCTGCTATATCTAAAAATTAATTCGTAAGTAGATTTATAAAAAAAATCTTTGTTTGGTAACGACTGTCGTCTGTCAGTGATGCGGTATATTGTATGGTTTCCTTTCAAACGACTCGTCATTAAAATTTTTAATTAGTTACATACTTATTATGCTATTAGGTATTACTTACAGTTAATATTTTGACGGATTAAGTATACGATTTAGTATAAATAGATAGATACTTTTATTTTGAAATATTTAAATAAACGTTACCTACTTATTATAACTTCTAACAGTTATAAGTAATATAAATTAATAATAATTTATAATTAATATTTTATGTTAGTTCCTATTTTTGTGTAATCATGCAGTTACAAAAAAAATATTTTTGTGAAATTTAAATTAATTAATAGTCTAGTACCCAAAGAGAAAATTTAAAGAAATCTTACTTTTGTTACTAGGAAAAAAACCATATTTTTACGGAAATGAACAAGAACAAGACTTTTATAAATGAACCAAACTCGTCTCTATCTAAAACACATTGAATTAGAGACTGCCGTAAAAAATACACCGTGAAAATGATGTATTGATTTTAGTAAAATTACTGAACATTCAGTACTTTCGTTCATTTTTTTTTATGTCTCGTTATAATAGGTACCTTCGTAAACCTATTCATTAAATTAATTTTCTATTATAAAGTTATCGAGACAAAGAAATATTAATTAAATACCTACATTCAAGCATGTAATTTGCATTTAAGCTTCTATTCAAGCTATATATTTTGAAATTATATAAAAATGTAAATAATATTTACAGTCAAATTCAGTATTGTACATTTTATGTGTACAATATACCTGCATAGAATATATTTTATGATTTTCGTGAAATATATTGTATACGCATTACGCACCATTCATATACAGCCATATGAGTAGGTATAGACTATTGGACTGAACAGTCAATATACATTTATATAATATAATATACATAGACATTTTTTCAAATATTTTTTTTTATAAGTCATTTACAATATATATACAATAATAATATCTATTTGTTCAGAAGTTGGAAGCATATTCTCTGAACAACACGGGTCATGCAAAAAAAGAGTTGATATTTTTCAACCGAGTGCCTAAAGTGGGCAGTCAAACATTCATGGAGATATTGAGATTGCTGTCTCTGAGAAATCAGTTTGTATTCTACCAAGATCATGTGCAAAGGGTCGAAACCATTCGTCTGGCTGAAACAGAACAGGTGAATATTGTTCTCACGTACATGAATATTATATGCCTACATAATAATAATAATAATAATTTAATAAACGTTTGTGTTTATAAAAATGACATGAAAATTATGAAATTCCCTTTTATAATATTAACTGGGGCACAACGTTGACTACCAAAAATCGTGACTAATTTTGTTTTAATTACTACATCCTCTGAAAAAAAAATAATATGTACACGATACTTTTGTGTTCTTATAAAAGAATCCTATTTACTATTTGTATTATTCATTGTTTCATTTACAACATGTAAATACCTACTATTATATACCATACAATTATATTTATTTCGATACGTGTAATAAAAATAATAAATGGAGCAGATACCTTCATCATATTAATATTATAAAATCGCTGTACGCCTATATTTATAATATGTAAAGAAATTAAGGTTATTACTTAGGTATATATAAGGTTATATTTATCAATAATAATAATAAAAAAAATATGTTTTTATTTATATTTTTTTTTTGTAATTGCAAATTGAGTACACTATCACGTAAAGGAAATTAAAATAAAAATAATTATCAAATATTAATAAAAATAAAAAATATAGTTTAAAAACATTTTTCTTTGAATAATGAATAATGATTAGGTACTCGTTCAATTATGAATAATTTAAAATGTAAATCATCTTTAAAATTAATAAGAACCATTAAAATATGTTTGTTAAATGCTGGCGTGTATCCAAAAGTGATAAAGGGTTAGTTACAATAAATTATTTATAATATATATTTATATCTAGAAAGAAACGTGGATTTTATTAATTATAATATATTTTATTATATATTATAACCTAACCTAACCTAATCTAACCTAACCTACCTAATGAATTTAATAAGTAGTAAGTACATATTTATAATTTTATATTGGTAAAAAATAGAAAATAAATAATTATATTATCATCAACATAATCCAATTATTATAAGACAAATTTTCAAACTTAATTTTTCTTGATATTTTGTACATATTAAACACTGCTTAGTGCTATTTTAGTTAAATATTTTAGACCCTTTAATCATGCACCTACCATAGTACCATGGTTTTTCAAATGTGTTATAAATTTATAACGAAGAAAAATTGTTATTTTTATTGTATTTTGAGTTGTGACTTGTTATATTACAGTACTGTATTTATCGGTGTTGCAACAAACAGTAATTTGTAACATCATTTACTAAGGAAAAAGAAGTTCAAAAATTTAAAACTATTGAGCTATTCATTCGCGGAGAAAAATGATCCCTCTTGTATACATATGCCAATTTTAATTAATAATAACAATACATGAGATAATAAATGATATATACTAGAACACACTTGAAATTACAAAAAAAAAACTTGGAACATCTTAAGTTTTAAATTAAATGCATTCGAATATTCTTTTTAGATACCTATTGGTTATTTATCATTTTTTTATTTATTCATATGTTTATAAATTGTGTGTACCTACTTAAAACAATGATAAGAATATAAAATTGACAATTATATATTTATACATGATAATATTGGCGTTATCGTACATAAAAAACGTATTGTGTATTTCAAAATATTTGGGAAGCGTCATGTAGACAAATATACATAGATACATTTTGAATTTATCTTATAAAATAACCAAAAAAATAATGTGGTGTATTTTAATTGTTAATCGTAAACGCAATTAAAATAATACGTATATTCAACACTTTTGTGTCTTGACTTCATGTAAGAATTAAGAAGTAAGAAGACCTAATCATACACAATTTCCCAACATAAAATACAAGATTCTCATTAAACAAAATATAATTACATATTATCTACTACTTACTTACCTACACTGGGTACTGTAGAAATGAGTACTATAGAAATTAGGTTTAATTACAGTGCATAATTTGAACTCATTAGGTAGCCATCGTAATAAAACTTTTATATACCGGCTATTTAATTTTATTTGGAAAATTTACCTACTTATCAGTTACAACAGTCCACATTGAACATAGCTTATACACATCATTTCTTCTTTAAAAATGTAAATATTTAGAGAGAAAAATTCTAATTTAGAATTTAAATGCATAATAGGTTTATACAATTATACTGTTATCTAATTAAGTATTTAGGTGTATATTATATAGGTACTTTATAATATATACGAGTATGAATATTATGGGAAGAAGAGTGTGGTATTATATTGAGCATATTATTATATCTAAAATATGAAACGTTTTAGATACCTACTTGCTATTATAGTTAACGGTTGTAATATTTTATTTAAATAATAAAAAGATCTTCCAAATTTAGAACTTGTAAATTGTTATTGTAGTCGAATAAAAAATATTTTATTGTTCAGTTGAACTACTACAATTGTACTTATAGGCACCAAAGAAATATTATTGCGAAAATTACACTGAATTGCGTTTCAAATAATCTTATAAAAATATAACCAATTTCAATGTTATAAACGGTTAGTTGGTTATTTTTTAGTGGATGTGGTACACTGCAGATTTGTCATCTTTTGCTATTCTGCCTATCACACGCGTGACATAACTAATTCACGTTCCGCATAATCAAAATTGTTGATTCTAGGTTAATAGTAAGGTAAATTGACCTTTTCGTCTAATTTAAAGATGATGACTGAAAATATTTTCTGTGATATACTGTCGTTTTATTCGACACCTCAAATTCAACGAAAAATATGTAAGTATTAATTATAAAATTTGTAATATTTTTATTTCTTTTAAAAATGAAGAATCGTTTTAATCTGAAGATAAATTATTACACAGATTACAGTTAATTTTCTTATTTATAAACTCTTTAATTGGTCAATTTATTCGAATATTAACCTAGAACCCATCTAACCTAACCAGTAACCACCCACTACTCTTGATTTGGTTGTGCGGAATGTGAATGTATGTCTCATAAATATATAATATTAGTATGATGTACAAAAAACAAATCAGTGTAAAAGCGTCCTCTTTGCCCGACTCACATGTCTGTATAACCATAATATATTATAGGCAGGTCGTAGGTAGGTACCTATTTTCTGGCTAGACAGTATAGACGTTTATTTTAGTGGCCACCCACTACCTATTTTTATGATGTAATTTGATTAGTTTTGTATAGTAGTTTCACTTAGTGTAATAGTAAAGTAGGTAATATATGCGAAATTATCAATATGTATAAACCGGTGTCACCGAGTTTTCCAATTTTGTGTGACAAAATGGTGGGGATCACGTAGGAACCAACTAATAACCATTAAAAAATGCCTAATATAATTTGGATGTTATCCAAGATTAGTGTTTTATTTTATTTTATTTCTTAACGCCAAGCATTATATCTCTATGAGTAAAAAATATCATTTTATAACATAACGGCGTACTATATACGTCTATACTGATTTGTGGAGGAGGTCTCAATTGAGTTCTGAATGTTCTAATTTCCAATTTTATTTACATTACTAGTAGGTACATAGTACAGTATTCGATGTATCCTTGTATCATACAGTTTTAAAATAATTGGGAAATTTGTAATTAATTTTTATATTATATGATATTTTAATTGTATTTAGGAATTTTTCACTAACTATAACCCGTAATAGTCCATAGTCATGTACCATAATATATTATATATCTTAATTTTAAAGAATAAAATATAATAAGCATTGGTGTAACTAGGGGGGTGCACAGGGGACTTGTGCACCCCCAAAATAAAAAATACTTAATCTATAACATTTTGATTATTTTGAAGTAAAAATTATCATAAAATACAAAAAAGCTGTACCTTAGAGTATATTGAGGAATATAATAAGTGATTACTAGTGAGTACTTCACTAATTCACTATTATGTTCCAACCATAGACCTATAAACTAAGTTTAATAAAAACTTAGTTTATAGGTCTACGGGTTTCACATTCCCCTTCTATAACAGT
>NC_042495.1:13775136-13791196 GCF_005508785.2 Acyrthosiphon pisum | reverse complement strand
AACTTTTCTTCAGGTTTTTTTAATAATGTTCAGTGCTTTTATCAAGATTTTTGGGGATGTTTGTGCTTTTTTGATTTATTTTAAATGTTTTTAGAGTCTAAAAATCTAAAGAGCTAAGAAGTCCTGACTGCTTATATATTATATTGTTTATTAGCCATTACTAAGTAGGCATTATAATATGTGTTTTCTATAAATCATTAGGAATAGGTAGGTAAGTATTAAGCAAAATATTGAGTTCCTGTTTCAATCATTACTTTAAACCTATAATAGGTTATGATATATTAAATGTAATGCGTTTGATTTAAAGTTTTTATACTGGTATTTTGGTCAGATAGGCTGCAGAAAAAATTTCAATGTACATTAAATATCTATTTACTAATGAGTTTAAATAATATGTTTGAAATCTATACATTCAGTAAATAACATATAATTATTAAATTAAATATTGTTATAATAATAGCCTGCGCTATCAGATAATTAATCAACTACCATAAATTATAATAATTTTAAATTGCCTATACAACTAGTAGTTGAAGTTCTTGGTTTCGTATGCAGATGTATTATTATCGAGATATCATAGGTTCTGTCTATGCGATCGCGATTAAACGAAAGTCATCCACTTAAAATACTTAAGCAAAGTCATTTTTGATTCGTTTTTTTATTATTTTTTTTTTAACCACGTATTCTGTATAATTGCTTTAACATAGGTCTATTGTCCATTGTTTTTGTCGATGAATTCTCTGATTCGGTATATGACAACTCAAAGTGAAACGCATCATTGAGTAATTTGAGCAGGTTTTTAATCAATCTATTGTTTTCACGGATTTATAATGCCATATTCCAATCGTATTTTAACTTATTCGATTGTTATTTTATATACGTTTAACTCGGTTGCCCGCTTAAATAAGAAATTATACTTAGGTACTTCAAAATTTATTATTTTTCAATATTATTTGGTAATTAATAATTTTAATTATCTTTAAAAATGCAATAAGAGTAATTTTTGAATAATCAAATTATTGAGATTGTGGTTACAAAATATACAATCATTTATGCTGTTACGATCTACAAATTGTATTTATTATTTTAAAAATACCACAATGTTTTTATACTTACCTAAAATAAAATAGACTTATACTCGTCGAATTTAGTAAAATGTATCTAGAGAAGAAAGTTGAAAACGTTGTGTGCCTATAATGATTGACAGGAATGAAAAAACCTGCCATTTAAATTTTAAACGAACATACTGCAAGCCATTGTTTTGTTACTTTTCTTCGCTGAATATATTGTAATTACAATAGTGTTTAGTAGCTTTTTACTTTAGTCTATTTGTAATATAACTTAAAAGTTAGTTTAGATATATCTATGCTTATACAGTTATGCTATTTAAATAACTAAAGATGCAGTAGGTATAGTTTTGAAAATTATGATTTCTTACACATTATATATTATCGTATAACGATATGAGTATCGTTTTAATACTTTATTGCTCCCTGCCTGACTGCCCCTCTAATCTATATTATATAACCTATCGTATTGTATGACTATACAATTTAAATATTATTATTTTTTATTTGCTTTCAGCTTCGCGTGGCTTCCATGGTGTCAAAGTACGACACGCCTTCAGTGTTCATAAAACATATATCTTTCGTCAACTTTACCAAGTAATAATATTATGGATACCTATATATATAATATTATAATATATATGTATGTTTGTACCATAAATATAGCATGCATGGAGAGAAAAAGATAGACAGAGAGAGCGAGAGAGTGAGAGAGAGGGGAGTGATAGAGAGTTCAACACATTTCCTTATACTGTTTTATAATAAATATTTTTTTTTCTTGTGCCGCTGTATGAATGTATAGATTTTACCTGCCGGAACCCATCTACATAAACCTGGTGAGGGACCCCGTGGAACGGGTAATCTCATGGTACTACTACATTAGAGCGCCGTGGTACTATGTAGAGAGGAAGCACGCGTTTCCCGACACGCCGTTGCCAGATCCGAATTGGTTGAAAAAAGTAAAAAAATATACCGTTATTTTACGGCACATGCATATTAAATTTCTAACCGATTGCCGATTGGACGCGTGAATGCGTGATTGTCAAACGACGATGAGTTGATTTTGTTTTTTTTTTTATATATATACAGGACTTCGAGACTTGTGTTCTTCGCGGCGATCGAGAGTGCAGGTACACGCAAGGAGAGAAACGCGAAGGGATCAGTGACCACAGGCGACAGACGATGTTCTTTTGCGGACACGACGAGGAATGCACGTGAGTACACGCTATATTATTGTGGGTACTTAACTTACATCGTTATGTATTTGTGCTAGATGTATTATAAAATATAAATTCATAAGGAGGACAGGGTTATATGTATATAGGTAAGCTTATTGGTATTTAATATATAGGTACCTATACTTGACCTACTATCATTAGCATTTTTTCCGAGCATAAATAAAATGAAATATTATAATATGTGCAAACGCATAAAAGAATTATTGATAACCGTCAGATTACAATAGTGTTATGGTTTTAAAATTATACGTACCAATACACACGAAGGTAAATATTGTATAATGACATAATATTGTGTTATACATTTTAAAATGAGTGGCGTTTATTCTAATTAGATATTTATAGGTGCAGTGAATATATTATAATTTATTATAATTTATACATAATATATATAATATGTATTATATTATGTATATGTATAATGTATTATGTATATATATATATATATGACTATTGAGATACCTGTTGACTAAGTTTATTTATATTACTATTATTTTAGATTCTGCAGAGTGGAGTAATATAATTGATTATACAATGATGTGTGTTTTTTTTAAATTTTATATTTTTTGTGTCTGTCATCACCTTTTGGGACAGTAAAAATACTTTGATACTTTATACTTAAGCATCTTTTCTGGCAGAATAGACAATCTAGTGGGAACATTGAAGCTTAAAAGTAGTTCCTAGTAGTTTCCAAAAGGACACCAAAAAAAAAAACGGGGATTTTCACGCAAAACCAGTTTATGACAAAATCAATTTAGTTTTTGGTTTCTAAACATAAATTTAGAACAACTTTTACCCCTGTTGTGTCCGTCGATTCGTCCGTTAATAATAATATTACCAGGGGCTATATAGTTAGACAGATAGTTACGATGGTTCATATTAAGATATTTAATTATTCACTATTATTCATATGTTCGTAGTTACTACCTACTTGCTTTACATAGTCACGATTGTTTGTATACGTATTAAGATATTTAATTACGATTGCATTTATACTTTATATTAAATAGTTATTTATTGTAGGGATAAGTACTTAATATAGATTCATATATGAATAGTATACTATCCAAAATATTAAAATTCCTAAATATTTTTTAAATTGTATTTGGAATTATTATCATCTATTGATTTGTATTAAAATATGTTTGGAAATGATGAACTTAGCACTCTCACAGATTGAGCTTTCCTAAGTATTGTTTTTAGTGTAACTCAAAAACTAATAACCATAGATACTTTAAATTTTCACCAAATTAAAAATGTAATACAAGGTTCCACAAAAGTTGTAATTAGCGTAATTAAAAAAAAAATGTGGTAGAAGAGAATAAATTCACAATACTCCTTTATATGCGTTTAATTTAGAATTTTGATAAAATTCATCAAAATCACGAAAATATGTAAGCTAATTTGTAATTGAAAAAATTATAAAATATTCTATTTATATAATTAAAAGTTGAAAATGTAAAAGAACTAAGAAAGTTACTCATCAAGTTTTTCTACGTTTGACAAAAAAAAACACTGGAAAGTCACATTAATTTTTAAGAGCTTTTGAAGTTTTTAGGGCATTTACCCACAAACTAACAGTTTCTCATCGAACGATTTTCTTATCTTGTAATTCAAAAATGAATAACTGTAGATATGCTTAAAATGTTCACTAAATATATATTTTATCATTTTTTATACCTGATACTTTTTTCAAAATATTAAATCTTCAACTCTAGTGGAAAATATTTGATTCTTTTAAAATATGTTTAGATATTTTAATTTTTTTTAGTTTTCTTTAAATGTCGATACAAAATTTTTCTTTGGGTTAAAACTTGAAAGTTTAATACAAGATTCCTCATAAGTTGTTATTATTGTTATTTAAAAATATTAAAGATACATATATCATATATGAACAATTGTTATTTTAAGCGTTGGTGTTTAAAGTTCAAATGTTGACAAAATTCATGAAAATACGAATATTATAGTTAAAAATATATAAAATATTTTATGTTTAATGTTCAATTTTCAAATTTATAAATTTAAAATTTAAAAAATATATAAAAATATGTGAGCACAAATATAGATATTAAAAGTTAATATTTGGACAAAATTAGATATTAACTGAAAAATAACATTTTAGTTATTTTGTAGTAATTAAAAAATATTCGTGAGTACCTACTTGAAACTTTTAAAGTACCTGTATTATTTTATTTTATGTATAGTTTTATATTGAACATTGGTACAACTATAGAGATGAAAATGTAATGTTACATTGGTGGTAAAAATCTAAAATTTTATAATTATTAGGAGCCGTTAATTTCGGGTAGTAAAAATGTATAATCACTGTAAACTAGATTAAAATTTGTTAAGTTATAGGTATGTAAGTATGAGTACCTACATCCTACACGTTAACTAGCTAGGTTCAATTTTTTTTTTAAAATAATCATTTATCCAGAGGACATCAGTTTGACCCGTTACTTTCAAATACAATTTAGTATGTTATTTTTCTAATTTTTTTATTCAAATAATACAATACGTCAATGTTATAGTAAAAATGTATTGATTTTTAAAAAAGTATTAGGTACCTACACGTTTATTCTGCTCAATTTAAAAATCTTTAAGTTGTAACACTGTTAACATTGTTTTGTGCAAACTTTGCTGATTAAATCGAGTCATGTTTACCTATTCGCTTAATTTCCTATTACATAACCAGCCTATTATTTTATCACTAATAGAATTGTCGGACTAAGTTAAAATTTGACAATTTCAACAATAAATTACTTAATTTTCACAAAATATTTTAATCTTTAAAAAAAATATTTTAAACCAAAATAAATAAATTGGTTTAATACCGCATATCAACAACTCATATTCATAAACATAAGTAAGTCGAACAGAGCCTATTAATTAGGGTAATGCTACTGGACCACTTGATATTCCATTACTTTTATCCTGTGTATAAAAATGTAATATATTTTTCTGATCCGATTATGCCATGTATAGGAACTATGGAACCGGTTAAAACAAACCCGTCACAAGTTCGATATCCGATATCGCAGTTAAACGTTCAAAACATCGAAGGTTCACGTATACAGTGTATACGTATGCAGTTATAAGATATACAATATATGTATGAAATATGACACACATAAATAAGGGCGTCCTTGCCCCTGGACCGTTCAGGGAAGCAAGTCATTTAAAACACATATCATAGTAGTTATATATGCATAACTCAACAGTTAAATAAATACATACCTACATAGGAAACATTTACCTACACTTTCAAGTTTATACCTATCTAAAAAAGGGGGAAAGTAGGTAACTGCACTGGTGTTCAGTAGGAGTCGAGTGTAACTCGTCATTGAGTAGGTCACTGTAATGGATGCAATACATTTGAATTCAATGATAAATAATTGAATAATTTCCATTTCCTTAAACTACTTGGAACTTTAAATTTTTACATCCCAAAAGTACCAACTATATTCACTTTCTCATCGAGCAAGATACTGTAGTTGAAAATCGCAACATTATTTCTACTACTTATCGTGTACACAGACAAAATAAAAATAAAAAATATAAAAACACCCATCATTGTAAAATCAATACATTCATCGCTCCGCTCAGAATCTAAAACATATCATTGTAACAGAATAGAATATTCCAAATCTTGTTTTTGTTTTTTAGATTTTTAAGCTCATTAAATGTTTGAAAACATATTATATATAAAGTAAATTATATAGGTACAATGTACATGGTCAATATTATAATGATATAATAATACTTACAATAATGATAACATCACACGGTTAGTTATAAAGGTATAGGTATATAATATATTTATTTATAGTACCAATAAAGCACACACAAAAATTATAAAAAAAAAATAACCAACATTGTATGTGTCATTTTATATTCGTGTGTAAAATTTCGAAATCCTCAATAATTTTATCACATTTTATTTCCAATGCAAGTTTCTATTTTACAAAAGTTATCAACATTAAATCATAAGTGTCGATTGAGTGTTTGAAAAAGTAATTTTAATATATAGTATAGATAATAGAGTGTTGGTAGTTGGTACATTATATTATTATTTAATATAGCGGGCTGATGTACCTCCATTTGACTATCGATTTGATGTATTAAATTATCGTACCTTAATAATAAGGATTGCGCAAATTTCGTGTGGCACGGACATTATCGTGATTATAATAAAATAATTCTTTGTTGGTACGATTATTATTATAACTATATTACTATATTATTACACTATTATTATTTTACGCCGACGCGACGTCCGACAAACCGCGACAGGGTGTTAGATATTTTTGCGGCAATGTACCTATTTAATATATACTTATGCTGATGACGGATAACCTTAATACCGCATTACCGCGGTTCATGTCCGCACTCCGGAGTAGACAGCACGATCTCGCACACTATCGGGTTGCTACGTATATATTACCTATACATAGGTACGCAAGATACAACTCTAATAACGAATAACTAATAAGCAATAACTTACACTGCAGCAGGTATAATGTACTATTATGGATTAATATAATATATAGTGGAGTGTATGACACGCCATAATATAATATATATTATTATTATTATTATTATTATTATTATCTATAGATATAATAGCCGTATATAGGTACCAAAGATATTATACTCTCTCCACTAAAACTTTCTAGTATTTTTATTTTTATTTTTTTCTCATATACGATTTCTGATAAATGTCCCTCGATACAAAACGATTTTGACGGATGATGCTCACCTTTTACCAGATAGACACAAGACTCCTATATAATATACGTATTTAATATTTATAATATGTATAATGTATTGTATAATAATATAGTCTATTGTCTATACTTACGTCGCCTCCTACCTCTGTAGCTACCGCATAATATTTATAAATAGGTATATAATATATAACTAAAAGGATATTATTTTAAAGTGTTGCTCTATAATTCTCTTGAAACATATTAACTATAGTTTGGAAATATTATTTTAGACATTTTAAGGACATTATGAACAATATAAACCAACGTTTTCAAAAATATAATTGTTATTTTTTTTTACTATTTTTTAAATGTTTTATTATTTGAATGACAGCAAGCATTTTAGATACTGAGCGATGACTATATTGATTTTACAATAATGTGTGTTTTTGTTTCTGAAGATGCTTTTTCCAATACCAAAAATGCTCTGATCATCAATTTTTATGGAGGATTTTTGTAAGAAATTGTATCTAATTGATAGTTAGGTAGGTACTTTGGGAAAGTCAAAATTGAAAATTTTCCGTTCTTTTTAAAATAATTGGAAAAACTAAAAATAAATTCAAACATTAAATGTTCGAATTTAAAATTAAAATTTTTAATTTAATTTAATTTAAAAAGTTAGACCGTCTCCGATTAGAATTTTATTTTTTGATCGTGCCTATGTACAATGATTCATCATTTAACACATAATCCATTGCAGTGACCCATTCGACACCTACTGTGCAGCAGAGCGCTATCTGACATTTTTTTGTATATTATGATGGAAAGAACATAAAATTAAGGACAAAAAATACCTACCATATACAGGTCATTATATTACATCATATTATTTTTTTAGATTTTGTAATTTTGTAAGGTATTAAAATCCTAACCAATATTATAAGTACCTATTTTCAGTTAGGTACATCTGTTTAACTTCTCTTTTCGAAATTCGACTTTTATCAATTTAAATATGGAGAAAAATATTCTGTTTGGGAATATGAAAATAAAAATATATGTATTGTTATTCAATACAGTAAAAAAAACTTTAAAAATGATATTATTAAAAAATAAAATATACATATATCTTTCAAAAATGTTGTTTTGTAATAACTTCAAATCTCGTAAAAAATATTTCAAAAAACGTTAATACTTTTTGAGAAAATGAGTTGTTACTGGTTACCTTTAATATAGAATCACCATGATGTATATACATATAAGAATATAATACTGTCTGTATATTCACCTGTATCTAGGCACTACCTATATATCATAAATGTTCGATGCATTAATAACCAATTCAAACTTCTGCGTAATAATATAATAATGATTATAGTAATAACTAATAAGTAATAATAATAATAATAATAATAATATGACGTTCAGACGACAAACGTTCAGTGTTCAGACGTTCGACGAACTTTTCACGGCCGTCTCTGGTTGCACTAATGTTATTATATTAAACGCACGAGTATAAAATATGTCTTATGTATTTTTTATGGTTTACAGTCTATAGCTTATGAATTATGATATAAGATTAATGATTATACATAATAGGCAATACACATTACTACATGAGACATTATTATTAGGCCTTCTCCCCTCAGTCACAGCCGGGAAAACGATATACGCGAAGAGCTATTTGATATCGTGTTAAAACGTTTTTGACTATCAATTTTATTTTATCTGTCGTTTGTTTTAGTATGTACAGCATTTAGGTACATAATATGCATAACAATTTAAAAAAAATATTATATCAAAATATTTTTCTGAGTACGGTTTTGGTTTTTTTGGTAGGTAGCTAATCTATTCCAAATAATTTTTATTGGTACTTACTTGTACATAAATAGGTCATGTATAGGTATTACATATATAATATATACACGTTTATATCGTCATAGGATAGGTACCAAAATATTTTTGAACGAACTGAACAGCGTAGTCTGCAATATTAATTGTATTACCTATACAACTCGCACTATACGCGTTGTCTACATGTAGGTTGGAGCGGACTAGGCCACAGTGCTACTGTGCATTTTAAAAATACGTTGGAAATAAGTTCCCATGTGTTTCAACGTAAAATTGATACAACATATCTTGAAGTCAAACTCCAATATTTGCTACTCAACTATTTGCAAATAAAAATGTCTATCTTGGAGGTCTATATCTTAGTTCGTGTTGTAAATCGTATACGACAGCACTATCTAACTAGGAATTTAAGCCACTGTGAGGGCCAGTTGTTCACGCTCGTGTTGGAGTTAAAAAAGATTTTACAGCATTAGATAGCGCTGACATTATCGAATTCATTTAACTCTAAACAGCGTATATTAATACAACAATACAAGTTTTATAGTATCCTATGTTTAGTTATGTTTAAACATATTAATACTTAACTTCTAAACAGCGTGTGGCTCGGCTCGCGGCTTTACCCGTGACTTTCGGTATACCTATAGGTACTACCGAGGTGCAACGCTGTGTGCATAAGCGAAACTAGGGGGTGGCTTGGACACAGAAATAAACACACATAATTGTAAAATTAATACATTCATCGCTACGTTCAGAATCTAGAATAAAAAGTTAAAAAATATTAAAAATTTAAATTTGTTACGACTTGAAAATTTGTAAAAAAAAAATATGGATGATTCCAATGACCCAAAACAATCATTTATTATCATTAAGGGGTATCAATACCGACCGTTTTAAAGGAGTTCAATTTATGGGTAATTTTCTATATGTTTTTATAAAATTTCATAGTATTTATATTTTCGTTAAGTGCATTGGCCCCTTGTTGGTCATTATTTTAAAACACAACGATCTAATATTTAAAAAGTGGGTTTAGTTTATCCGTACCTACTCCGCATTCCGATATACGTACCTATTCTGAATTACAACAATATTGTATTCTGGTTCTTTATTCGGACGTGCATTCGCAATTAATATAGGTGAAGCTTTGCACCCATCCACATTTTTTCACAAATCCGGCCTTAGACATTGATTCGTTATGGGTATTTAATGGAAGGTATAGGTACCGTAAACGCGTATTATTTACTTCAAAGATATTCTTCATCGGTACCTATAATAGGACAATAGCAATACGCATAATATTATTTTATTATATTAAATGTATAATGTATATTGTATTATTATTACAATTTACAAATCCCTTGTAACACCTATGTCGTATACGGTAAACATAATAACAATAGCTCAGACATACCTATAGCTGTACATTACATATTTACTTTTTCAGAACGTTTACGTTCATCATAATAAGTGGGTATATTATAATGTATATTGTATTATTGTCACATAAGAATAATATGTTATTGATAGGATTAGAAAAGTAATGCATTAAAAATTATAAATATATTACTTTAAAAATTATTTTAGTCATTTTTTTAAAATGTTTTTATTTTAAAATTATTAGGTGATTTTAACATATTTTCTTAGTACATTTTTAAATGATCCGTACCCACTATACCAGGCCCGTTTTCAAATTCTGTGCACCCCGCTTTAAAGTTAAATTAAACAACATTTTATAAAAGCTTAAAAAAAAATACATATTATTTTTGTTGTTTTATTGTATTATGCAATATTTTTTTTTTAAATCGGAAAGATTCCATTAGTCATCGTCAAATTAACATCAAATCAAAAAAATCAAACAATCCAAATAGTAAATACCTAAATACAATAATATTTTTCTTACATTATTTTAATAAATTTAATGATTGTATTAGTTATTTTTAAATATATTATTATCATTATGTCTAGTAAATAAATCTTTAATAAAAAAAATGAATACGGCCCAAACCAACTATAATTCGAAAAACCTAGCGAGGACCACTGGTCTACGGAATACAAATAATTATGATTACACTGTGTCATAGATAGGCTACTCAATGTACACTACTGTCGTCTATTCGTTTTCCCGGTTTTCTTACCTACGAGATTGTAAAGAAAAAAACGTATTTCGGTCGTCATAATATTATTATTATACTATTGAAATGCATAAAAAAATAATTTTCATAATTCAGATTAACATAAAGAAACGGGTAAGGTTCGATAATCGTGGTACTAGATTGAACAGTCAGCTTTTTTGTCGGATAAAAACTTTAAAATCGGTTATTTTAATGTTGTCATTTTTTTGTTCATATATGATAGTCCGTTCAACTCGGAAGGAGCTTTGGAAAGAGCAAAACGTTCTGTGGAACAACAATACGCGGTGGTCGGCGTATTAGAAGATTTCAACGTCACCCTAACAGTGTTCGAACATTATATACCAAGATTCTTCAAAGGAGCGTCCAAAGTGTACTATGGTAATTTATATTAAATGTTAAAATAAAATTATATCATATATGCTATGTTTGTTTTAATACCGTCGATTTCGTCAACAGGAGACATGGGCCTGCACAAGATCAATCACAATGCGTTCAAGCCGCTGGTCAGCGAAGCCGTGAAAGACATAGTGAGGAAGAATTTTACCAGAGAAATAGAATTTTATCAATTCTGCAGGCAGCGGCTATACAGACAGAGATTAGCGTTAAATTTGTAACCCAACGAAATACATCTCCTGTGAACGTCGATAAAAAGTTCCTCGTATACTAATTCAACGTTTAAACTCTCGCGTGATACTTACGCATTTATTGTTTTTCGTTGCACAATATAATATTAGAAATATTATAAGATATATATTTCAGTTTTACCATTCAACAGTTTATGTTGTACATTTAAATAATTCAACATTTCAGTTTATCAATACAAGACCAACAACAATTATAAAACAAAATAAATTTAAGTTAACCGCGTATTATAATATTAAGTCGAAAACCTATACAATATTCTAATTTTAGCAATATAAAAAATATAATAATAATACTGTATTTATTGTTTTTTATTAATAATGAAACATTTAAAATTTAAACTTAATATCCGTACCTACCCTTGTATTATTCTTGACTGCACAGACATTTTTGTTGTGCTTATTAATTATATGGACCAGTTTATGAAATATTAATTTTTAACTATGTGCTAAAATGAATTGTAAATAACATTACTATTACAAATTAAAAAAATGAATAAATGTCAATATAATATATTTAATTTACCGGCTGCCTTACTAGTTACTACGTACTGGTTACTTATTATAATTTTTTAAGATTTTAAGAATGAATACTGAATAGTATGGGGCTGGGAATAGTTTGATGGGTTTGAATAGTTATCCGTGCCTCTATGCACTACCTATGTCTATAAAGACCGCCCAGAGCAGTACTTTATGGTTTCCAGAGCCAAATAAATGAAATTTGTTATACGATGAAGCTGATGGTAGGTTGAATATCTACTTAGGAGTTACTAACCGAACCATCATCTGAGGTGGGCACTATTTTATTAGAGACAGGTATAAGTAGCGTTAGTGTGTACGGTGTGATTGGCTCTTAGTACATACTATGTATATTATAATATAGCGGGTTTATTATTATTAGATGAGTTTCGGAAATCATGGCAACTCTGACTCGATTTCCGTTTAAAGATAATTGCAGTTCATTTATGTTATTTAATATAGTGCATTTTCGTTATTATTAAGGCATACTTCTGTAAGATGAGTGTATTATGATCACTTCTACAATCCTTAACCAGATGATTCCGTATTAGTTATTGAAGAGCTCCCCTTGTTCCTCCCTAGGACGTAATATATTTGATTCCTAGGTAGGTATATTGTCGGATTGTCCGCATAGTGATTGTCATGTAAATAATCGACACATGTGATGGTTGAAATTAGCGTTTGCTATACAGATATTGTTGTCTGTACAGAAGGCTTAGAAGTAATTTATTACCTATCCTCGCTTATTTCTCATTCCTATCCCAAACTTCCCTACTTTATACTACTCAAATATTCATCAGTGTAGGTGCTGCCTATTTTTGCGTTGAAGATGTCAGTTGTTAAGAGTAGTTTAGGAAGGTTCTTACCACATAATTTAGCCATTGATCATTCGATAATGAGGTAGGGGCGTAAACTTAAATTATGTTTATATTTACTGGAGTTGCTCCATAGGGTAATAATAGGTTGCTCAGAGTTTTACCAAGAATATTCGGTTATTATATTTATTAAATCCTATCGGCTATCACTGTTTTCTATATAATTTACAAATAGTGCAACGACATTAATAGATTCTTATTCATTACCCGATGATACTACTAGGCATAGTCATAATTTGAGGGGAACTTGGCATAGGCGCAATTAGAGTAAACAATTTGGGGGGCTTCAGCCCCTCCCATATATTTTTCAATCACTGCCTCTCAAAAACTTTTTTTCCTCCCTTCACCCTATAAAGAAAATTAGGTAATAACTATTTTGTTCGCAAAATAGCAAATGCCAAAATATAACCACAAAGCACGAATGCACGAATACAGGGCGTAATTAAATGGTCAATGCAGTTTAAGAAATAAAAATAACAAAGAAGGTGGTATATTGTAATGCTTGTCAGCTGAGGACGGTTTGGTGTTCTCAAATGTTCAACCTTTTTTACCCATGAAATACAATTTTATTGGTATTCATAGAAAAAAAAAACTAAAAAATTGGAGACTGAAAATGTCCGTAAACAGCTCAAAATAAGTCAAAATATTTTGAAAATGTTATGGTGTATATAAAATACTAATATAAACATTCAGAAAAAATGTCATGTATCTACGGTAATTTATTTTAGAGTTACAATACATCAAACACCAAAACCGATATTTCTAAACTTTTTGAAAACTTCAGGGAAATTTATACTTTTGACCCTCCAAAGTACCAACTAGATTCACTTTCCTATCAGAAAAGATACTGTTAAAGAAAATCCAAGCACTTTGGCTGCCCTAAAAGGTGATGAGACACAAAAAAATTTAAAAAAAAAACCACACATGATTGTAAAATCAATACATTCATCACTCAGAATCTAAAATAAAAATAATTTAGTGCACTATTTAGAATTGTTAAGGCATTTTTAAGTTTTTTTATGACATTAAAATCGTCAATAATAACTAATGTTAACGGGCGCATATAAACTCCGCCACAATTACCTTTTTTTAGTGTAAACTCCGCCAGTGAAAAAAATGAAGTAACAGTATACACTATACAATTAATATAATAAGCAGATTATTATTAAACAAAAAAATCATAATTTTATAGTAATTATTATCCTTATTAAATAAGTATATGCCAAAAAATATAAAAAAAACATAAAAATAAAAATAATAAATGTTCGAACAAATCATACAAATTGCAATGGCCAGTATGATGTTAAAAAATAATGATAGGCAATTGTGATAACTAATAATTAAAAAATAATATGAAGGTATATTATATTATTAAGTATGCCATAATATGTTATAATACTTTTAATATTTTGAACTGTAGGTAAACTAAAATTATGAGATACAATTAATAAATATTCAAACCATTAAGTCTAATATAAATCAATTATTATAACTATTTAGTATTTATAGCTTTTTCTGACACAATAATTTTATGTTCATTTTGAACTTTTAAATTTACTTACTAGAGAAATATCATTTGGTTTTATATAAGGAAGGCCTAATTAAAACTGGCAGAGTTTAGATTAGACCTTTTCATTAACTTTTTATCTAACCGGTATTCTGGCGGAGTTTACAATCACCCCTTAAAATTTGACCTTATCGATCTCAAGTAGACATATTAACCATTAACGAATTTAAATCAGTTTTCAGAAGTCTTTTCACGATATCAGGTACATCGGTAGGATTGACAAAAAGTACCTACATACAAATGAGCATAAATCGTTTAACGTAAAATACATTAAATACAAAGAGACTGGAGAGGGTATATTTTATTCATTGTCATTACGTCATGTCTATGGGACAATTATCACGATTTAAAATATAAATAGTATATTATTTCAAATTTCAGTAGGTACCTAGTTCATAAATTAAATTCAGTAATCAAGTTTTACTCAAGCAAAAAAAAATATTAGGTACTAGACTTTAAATACTATAAAAATATTTAATTTAAAATACATATTTTATCACACATGTAGGAAATCCATAAAAAACCTTACTTAGATAATTATTATAATATATACATTTCTTTTTTAGTTGGTTTTTATATTATGAAAATATATAATTTAGTTTTAAACCCCTCCCGAAAATTTGTTCCAACTGCGGCCTTGAAAATAATATCAAAATGTCATGAATAACACACAAAAAGTATATAATATTCAATTAGGATTAAGTCAAAAAAGTGACACAAATATAATATTACCAGTTATATATTATTTAACTTAACAAATAAACTAACTTTAAGATTCTGAGCAGCTCAGCCTAAAAGTATAAATCGAGTCATAGAATAATACAAATCGTAATACCAGAATATTAGGTACCTACCTATAATATATCAATGGTCTTTAGAAAACTTAACGTGCTCGAAAATGTAATGCTGCGGGCCAATGAACGGTGAACTATCTGGCTATATACCTAATAATATATAGGTACACGTCGTCGCCTGGGAGATTTTCGAATTGATCGGTCTCTGTGTTGGAACACTTGTATTTAGCTCACTAGCAATTCTCAATTGAAACTGACTCATATACCTATCTACGTCTAAATCAAAAATGGCTGTCAATAACAGCAACGAGATACAGACCACAATACTCGAAATTATCGAAGTAATTGTAATCCGTATAATAGAACGCATTTATGAAGAAGAAAGCTACGATTAAAACCTAATACGAATTGTTATTCCTCTTATTTCTTCTATTCGTATGGATACGGCTCCCCCAGAGCAGAGCTTCAAGAAACCAAATTTATCCTAGACGACGCACACTAGAAGACGCAACCGAAAAGGACGACGAGAAAGAAGAACATTTCGAGGAGTCAATTGTCTTCAAACAGTGAATTCCCGAGTGGCGATGCGCTGTTTCTCGCAAAGTCTGAGCTGCAGCTCCGATTCCCGAAACAGCACCACTCGGCTACGCGAGTTCAAAGAAAACGACGGTTGAAA
>NC_042495.1:13774102-13775036 GCF_005508785.2 Acyrthosiphon pisum | reverse complement strand
GAAAATAAAACTCAAAGGTAGTATAGTTTTACACTTAATAGAAATGTTAACTATTATTATAATCATATAAGCGATAAAAAGTATGAGTTTACAATATTTTATCAACTAGGTAATAAAACTTATCAATCAATTTGTATAGGTATGATCTATAAAGGTATTTTAATGACTTGAATCATAGGTACGTTTTTAGATATAATAGTACTAAAGTAAATACACTGAAAAGTGTTGGCAGGTACACGCGGTAATATAACATTATGTTTTATGATTTTGTCACTGTGTAAATACGAACGACAGCAGGAAGCGGTTTGAATATTATAAATCTGTTACGTATGAAGTTATTGTTTTCAGTGATGGAATTTGTAGTAGTTGCGTCATACTAGTAGTTTTACCAAGCAGTGAGCTTACGTTTAGAGATAAACATATAACTATATGACACACCATATATATTATACTTTATATAAATATATCATAAACCAATCAAGCATTTATAACACATAATATTAATATTACTCAACTGATATCCACTCTTAACTGGAACTATTATAATACCTAATAGGTATTAAATTAAAAGTATTATATAAAATTTCGGGAATTCTTAAATTTAAATTATACATATATATTTTTTTTTTTTTTTTGTTATTAAAAGATTTTTATTCAATCTGTTACTAAAATAGAACAATAAGAACAATTGATGAATTAAATAAAATAAAATAAATAAAAATAAATAACGACAGATTAGACTGAGTGTAGAGGCCTCCCAGCGGAGGTACTACGACATAATAAGGACTAAATTAGGCTAGCAGGTCACGACACCACTGTCTTTTAAGTCTTTTGACTGGATTACCTGGGATAGTAGCAGATGAAAGATTGGAGATTAGCGGATTCTTATGGTGGGCTAGGCGGCTATTGAGACGTTTGTAGTGAGTTTTGGCTA
>NC_042495.1:13693879-13762857 GCF_005508785.2 Acyrthosiphon pisum | reverse complement strand
TTAAAACATTATAACTGCATTAAAAAATAATTAAAATTTTAAAATTATAGCCAAGTTATAACTATTATAAGGTAGGTATTAGGTAATAACTTATAAAATATATGACGAGTATCAAAATACAAACCAGATTATAGATTTAATAATGCATGTTTGATTAAGGGTTAGACAATCTTGTCTAACCCCACTTATGTTTGTAATGTTCCTCTTCTTTCCTCCTTTTCTCGGCCCATAACTTAACATTAGCTTCAGAGTTGGCAGCTTTCTGAAGAAGATAAAATATGGGTGAAACAATTACACTTGCTCCAATGAACCATGGGAACATCCAATGTTTCTTGAAGTGTAGTTTGAAGGGAAACTGTACAACCTTTGATGTGAATGTATATGGAAAAATCATCTTACGTCTTAACTTTGCACCATCAGCCATCTTAAATTCTTTATTATTCTAGGAAACAGAAAAATATATTTACCTTTCGGGTAATAATTAATAAAGTATTGAAAGAGCGATAAAAATTACTTACTTATAGAAATTTTATTTTAGTTATAAATGATTAAGAAAAAAAATCATGTTTGGTTAACAAAAATAAATACCTGAAAATAGAGTATTTTTTAATACTATTTTGCAGTGCACGCCTGTTGTGTTTATTTTATAATAGTTTTAATATAGTAGTAATAAAGAATATTATTTTAAATCGACATAACATTTATAACCATAGAAACAATGTGAATCGCTAAACTTATTTATACATAATATATGTTTTCATATACGTCCTAGTGTCGTATTGGTATATCGCGTGTATAATATAGCAGATATATTATTATATTACTGAGTGTTGATATTCATTGTTATCACTTATCACTAATTACTTTATCGAAATGAGTTTATATTGTGTTATAAATTATAACTATCATATATGCAAGTAGGTATGTGTCATGTGAATTGTAATATTACTTTATAGATAATAAGATAAGTTCATCAACAATGATTCTAATAATAGCAGATCTTGATATAATTATTAGATGATTTTAAAATTATGATTCTTTTCCCTTCATTTCAAATGGTGACTTTTTAGTATAATTTTACCATACCTAACCGATTGTAAATATTTGTATTATTTATTATTTAATGTAATAATTTGTGAAAATTCAGTCTGCACCAATTCTAATTTTCTCGAGTGAAGAATTGTTTTCTAATGTTGTTAATGTTGTTACATGATTATAGTTTTTCATTTTGACGTTACAATTGCAAATTCTCTAAAAATAAAAACAACACAATGATGAAAATTAAAAGACTAGTCATTTCTATACAATATAATCACAACTATAAAAAAGAGAAAGTGGGTTCACAATTCGGACTGTTAAACATTACCGTTGTGCTCCGTACCCTAAACATAAATAATATAATTATTATATTTTATACATTTTATACATTTTGAACTTTCTGGTTTTCTTTTTTCTTTAGAGTTATTATTTTAAAATACTTGAAAATGACTATTAATGTTTAAGTGTTTTATACATTAATAAATAATTTGACTTATAAGTAATGTATTTGTTGAACAAATTTGTTCTACACTCTAAATAAAAATAAATATTTCATTATAATAAGTGTATAAATTATATCTTGCAAGGCATAAATTCTACTATAAGTACTATACTAGAGAATAGTATAGTACTAGAGTTAAAACGTTTTTTGTGTATAATGTTCAAACCATTAGTAGATACAATTCAATTTATTGTCATAATAATTATCTGTGAAATAATCCTACTGTAGATAACAATAATTTTTACAATAATTTATTAGTTATTATTTGTTGGTTATTATCGCATTAATCACTAGTAGCTAAATTTTTGGCATTACTATTATTGGTAGTTTAATAATATCCTATATTAGAACATAATACTTATGATACGAGTATAATAAAATGTATATAAAAAAATAGTTTTGTTATCCATCGATGCCGGAACTTGAGTTTTGTGTTTACCTATCATAATATTTTAAAACTTGTTATAATTACTTGTTGAATAAATTGAACACCTTAACTATATTTTTATACCTTACACAAATAATACAGAATGTTGTCTATATTTCAAACTTTTGCTGTAAATTGTACAAGTCAGATCTATCTGCAATGATGATTCAGCCATTATATTTATGCAACCGCATAAATAGAATAAATTATACATTTTTTCGTGTTTATGATAATGAAAATTATATCAAATTATCTGTTCGGAAAAATGTTTGTAAATTATTTTGTATTTATTTAATTTTAACGAAGTAAGGATATTTGATAAGTACCAACTAGGTACCTACCATCAAAATATAATTTATTATTAATTGGTGTTATAAAATATTTAAAAACTTAATGTACATTTAAGCATAATGTAACATAAATAAATTACTATGAGTCGCATTTATATTGTATCCCAAATATGTACTGCGTAATAATATGTACAAGCATGAATATTTATTATATACCTACATATTTTCCTACACTTGAGAAAAATAATTTTTTGAGAATATTAAGTGTCAAGATACAGAAAAAGTATATTATATAGATTAAAGCTGTGATATACCAACATAAAATAGTTTCAGGATCAGTTATTTTCTATGTCTTCGGTCGACCAACAGGCATACCTACGGATAAATTTACTTGAGCCTCGTTGTATCAGCTGTGTATTTATAATCGTAGTAATCATTATGGCACACAGCCACGGCGGTCAATGTTAATAAGTGATTTATTTATCTATATTTTTCAGATATATTTTCATGATGTAACTGCAGGTTTGATACAAATTAAACGTATAAAAAAAAATTATGAACATTGTATAGATAATTATTGATTTAGGATTTACTTATGTCTGAAAAATTCCAAAAGTTTTTTAGATTCAAATTAATTTACTCAAAAAAAAAATTTGATGTTTTAAAAAAATTCAAAAACTAAACTAGGTATTCCTCCTTTACTTAATTAAACGTTTTTAATATAAATTTTTTTTAATTAGATCTACAAATTGACCAAAAAAAATGTAATGAAATTTATAATTTTTTATTTTCATTATTAAAAATAAAATAATAAAATAGTATAAGTACCATTCGTGTAAACCATATACAACAATTTTGTTCTTAAATATTAATTAGGACAAAAGTAATTTAATTTGTCAGGTCTTTCTGCTACATCTTGTTTATAATATAATATACATCCTTGGTAAACAAAAAACAGATAGATTTATATTTTTAGCATTTTATAGAGGTTATATAAAATTATCTCTTGTAATTACACCCAGGGGGCAAAGGCGTCCGCAGGAATTTGTAAGGAGAGAGCAAACAATTTCCATTATACATAATATATTTATTTATTTTTTAAATATAATGATTTTTTTAGATAAACATATACATTCATACTAATAAACTAAAGAAAACAACTAAATTATAGTTCGAAATGTACTTGTCTCATTTATTAGTCATAAATTATATTATTTAATTTTACATCAACATGCTATCAGTTCTCACCGCCTGTAATCATGCCTCATTTGAACATAATTTTTGATTTGGATACTATTAGACTATTATTACTGTAGAAAAAAAATGTCTAGGTGGCAATTCTATTTGTATACACCATTGCCAAGGTACGGTTAAAAATCCTAAATACGCTACCTACTGATTCATGTAAATACCTATAATATATAGGAGCTACACAATTTAATTACTACAAATTAGTATTGTATGTACTAGTATTTATATTCAATGGTACTAGGTATGTAATGTACTGATATGTTTAGAAAGTTTGAAAACCCTAAATTCGTAACGTTTAGGATGATTACACGATAACAATTACCTCGACAATTACAATCATTACGATTATAGGTACCTATACGAAGTTCAGTTTAAATTAATTATGAATTTCAGAAATAAACTAGGTACGCATATAATGTGTATAGTATTAATATCTAAGTAATTATTCAAATTTTTGTAAGTGAAAATTTCTGATCATCCTGTAATTTGTGTATGTTAAAAAAAAGTTTGGATCTGTAAATATGATATCATATTGTTGTTCTTAGTCATATCTTTATTATTAAAAAAAAACTATTTATATACAGTGTATTCGCCGATTTAAGGTCTGATATCGAGGGTATAGTTCGCAAATTTCTTTATGTTTATATATTTATAATTTCCAAATTAATGACTTAATCATCCCACAAATTAGTCGAGACTAATTACAAAATCCAGAGTTCGGAAAGTTTACTTTGAAATCGAATTCATTGTATGATGTTAACGTAAAAACGTTCATGAAAAAAAACCAAGTCGTTCTGTACGTTAACTTTTTTTAAAGAAACACATTCATGTTCTTGTTTATTTAAAAAATCGTATATATTAATAAGTTATACAAATAGATTATCTGTTATACAAATTAATTATATAATTATACAAAAAAATACGTTTACTTAAAAAATATAATTACTGCAAGGGTAGTGGAGTGGCAACAGTGGCGGATCCAGTGGGGGAAAAGGGGGAATTTCCCCCCATGCCCCTCCCAAAATTAAGCCCTGGATCTGCCACTGAGTGGCAAATTTATTAAAATCAAAGCCAAATTAAAACATAAAATTATTATAATAACAAATATATTTAAAAATATTTTCATTTATTTTGTTAGGTAGGTTATAGTTTAAAAATGAAATTGCTAAGTCCCTGAGGGCTTAAATATTGTATAATTTAATAATTATACGAATTTGTAAGTACCTCCATGGCCCCATGTAAATACAATTTTGGTACCACAACATCGTAATAATACCTATAAAAATTAATTTCATTCAAACAACCTAAAAACAGTTTAAGTTCCTTAAAAATAATATTGTGTTAATGTTTACAAAATATAAACGTGTTGTTTCCAAACTCTCCAACACAAAATCTAAATTAAAAAAAGCAGGTAAGTGGATGTCGCTCTGCAGTACAGTAGGTTACAAGTAGGTAATTGTGTAATGGTTTGTATTAGACTTGAATTCAATGATAAAATATCATTGTATAAGAAAAACGATTCTGAGCGGAGACGGTTTGTCAGTCTGGATATTTTATATTGTTATTATTTATTTTACCATGTAAGCTGAATTAATATTATAATATTATAATTTTGTATTCGTTTCTATGGTGATAAACAAATCGTTAGAAATTAAAATCCCATTTTTAGCGTTTTTTCGTAATTTTTTGGTGGTTTTTCCCGTGGCATTAAATAACTATTGAGAAAATCGGAAAATGACCTCTAAAGTACCATCTTGATCCAATTTGCTAAAAGATAAGGTACTATATGTTGAAATCGAAGCACTCCTTCTGGTAGAAATTTTGTATACAGGATATAAAAAAAAAAAAACCATTGTAAAAACAATAGCTTCCTCGTTCCGCTCAGAATCTAAAATATTAATAGATTAAGAATATATTATATATAATTTACAATTACTTAGGTAATTGAAGAATATATAAATTCAAAATAAGTTTTTTATTTTATCGATGAGGAAAGACGCATTTATAAATTTTAATACAGGTATATTATATTATGCCTGCTTGAAAATCCCATTGTAACGAATAATCCTAAACAATAGTACATACCTAATATTTATTGCCATTTGAAATTATCAGTCAAGTACAATATTATTATATTATAAAAGATTGTTAGCAAGGATTAGACAGATATTTTTATTTATAATATGTATTTAATGTTAATAATATGATACAAAAAATATTACAACTTATAAACTGATGTAAATAAATGAACAATGTATTATATAGAAACTGCGATGTAATAGGGTGGACCATGCTGTTTTGTTTTTCTATGTTAGCTATATTGCTATAATATTATGGGTCATTGATAAAACACAACAGCCCACTCATAATCATTAACCATATATTTATATTATACATATAATTTACTCTAAACGTAACCTTTTTGTCGTAAAGTAGGTATAATATACAATATTTTATTTTCATTTTGAGAGTACAAATATTTGAAAAAATGTAAACAATTTCCGTTAAAGTTTAAAGAAAAGTACCTAACTAGTTTTTTTAACGCCTGTTACCTATAATATAAGCTGCTGGATTCATAATAAAAAGAACACATACTATAATATATTTACTTATAATGGCTATATATAGGTAATGACCAATACTTGTGGACATGATATTATTTTTTATGTTAATTGCAGCCAACATTAATGCCTATATACAGCCCATTGCGGCCCACATCTAATTAATAAAATACTTTATATATATTTAAAGCATAGTATATTTATGACACATACATACGAATTGCTTATTACTCATCAGTTAAGCTGATTGAGTTATGCGTTGATATTGATGTACAAATTATGATTATATTTCTTTTAAAATCAGCCAAATCTTATACTACTAACATTCTCAAGATATAGTGTAGATACAGCTAATACATCAACAGACAAAAATTACATCACCAACACTATGTACCAAGTATAATTTTAAATTCAATTATATGTCAAATTTTTTATATGTCAATTGTTTATTGAAGCGTAAACTATATTATATATTAATTATCCGCTTGTCTTTTTCATTGATTTGGTTTATATTTAGTTTCAATCGCCACTTATTTGTTAGTTTATTATTTTGGCACGGTTTTATATTTTTGTAGCCTGACTATAGATTTTAAAATAACGGCACATTAATCTGTGTTTTCATTTCTATCTTGTGCTCTTAATCGAATGGAAATGTTCTGTGTATACTGCAATATAATGTATATTAATACATAATAGGGGGACCACATGTTTTTCGTATTTGGCGAACAGAGGAACCTCAATTTATTGACGTACATAATGACGTTAATCCCACAAACTAAATAAAGATTAATATGCCTTTTTTGTTTTGAATGTTCAAAGATTCAATCAAAATGATTAATCTTTATTCTTTTTTGTTACAGCCAAATGCAGCGAAAAATATAAAATAAACTGTATGCTATTTACACACTATGTCTTGTGTGCGGGAATCATCACCGCAATCGGAACATGTGGTTCAGAGACCAGGTAAATTTAGTAAAGATTAATAACGAAAAATACATTCAATAATATTTTAAAATTGTAAAAATGTTAATAGAACCCAAAACACGTAGATTTAATCCACTTAGACGTCTGCGTCGAATATTCAGACGTAAAGCTCAGAGTCCTGAGCCCAACGATGTCAAATCATGTGACAATATTGTAGAACCACCTAGTTTGGATACATCCAGAAGTCGTTCGACTAGTCAGCTGATTGATGAGCCATTTACCAGGAGGCGGTATGTACAAAGAATGAAGTCTTTCTTCATCTTTCATGCTCCCGGGCAACGTTTTAATGAAGTTTTAAAATTAATTATAGAAGCTTACACTCCACAATATTGAGCGTTAGCCACGACAGTGTGTTCAACCCTGAACAACATTCTGGTCAATCCGATTCTGAATCGACTGTATCCGTGCCGCGGTTAGGATTTCCTCAAGCCAATATACAGGTAATTAAAATTTTTTTGATTTGATATACAATTAATAATACACACAAGAAAAATATGATTTCATTACTATATTATAGGTATTTTAGAATATTTTATCGTATTATCGTAGTACATTTTCTCATTGTTTTCTATACATGTTGATCGTCATTAGTATTGTTCGTTTTAATTTTTTCAAATGGTGCAAAATACAATAGCTAATTTCCGTTTAATTTGCCGAACACTTGTTTTCTAATATTTTTTAAACAAATCACATACTGCCATGCAACGTTCTATGAATTATGTATATTTATATAAAATATAAAGTCGTATGAATGATGTAGTGTGTTGCTATTCAGATCTACTGTCTAAACTCTCAATTTGTATCGTCAAATCTTTTAAACACATAAGTTCCTTTTAAGTTTTCTTAAAAAAATATGGCTCAAGTAAGTAAATTGTTTATTAAATTTTAGTAAAAAAAAAAAAAAATACTTCTAGTTAAAAACACTACTTATTTGAATTCAACCTGGAACCATAATACATAATATCATATTTATTAGTTTGCGTGCATTTTATATTTTCTCTCGATTAAAACTAGATAAGCGAGGTTGATGCGCGCGCTAGTGCATTAACGACCTATTATATTTAATATGTGTACCAGACACTACAACGGCCCAAAGCATTTCGAATAGGGAGAATTGCGGGAACCCAGCTGACCGTGACCTTTAATCATCACTGTATAGCAAACCACCATGTGTAACGCCCTGTTGTGATACCTTCTGTGTCTGATGATATTACTGCTATTATATACTTGATAGTTGATTCTATATATTATTTATCTTTTTAAACTTGTGTACCTCATACTTAACGAAGAACTATAAAGTTATGTATACTATCATGACGATAATTGAAGCTTATTTGAATGTTAGTCTCATTCATTACAGATAATTACTTATAATTAAAAATTAAAGCAATTTGATAATATTAATTATATATTTACTTGGTGTAAATCTTTAATATTTAACTGTAATTATATATTTTCGTTGATATCCAATCGAATCAAAAATATATTATAAATTCAAAATAATTGTTGACCAGTTGCTTTTAGAAGTTACTATCAAAAAATAAATAATTAATTTTTACTTATCACACAAGACAAGTACACAAATACTAACCTGCACTAAGATTACTGAAGTGCACAATATTACCGAAAACAGTGTCAAAAAATTATAATTTAGAGTAAAACTAATTTACACACGAAAAATTTATTTATGCATAAATTAGGTATGATTATGATATAGAATATTGCCATGGAATAACAAATCTATTTTTAATACCATAAGAAAACTGTAATCGATTATGTAATTTTCATACTTAAATTATTTTAACTTAAAAAAAGGCTGAATTACTAGAAGCGGTAAGAAGGCGAAGAAAAATTCAAGATGATGATGATAGTTTCGATATGGACAATGAAGATTTAGGACTCCCACGAAGTCCATCAATGCATTCTCCTACTATTGCCACTGGCAACGATCTCCGATTGAGCAAAGTAAGATTATAGCTTGAACTTTTTTCATCAAACCATTCTAATAAATAATTATTTTTAAAAATGTATTACTAGGAGCTGATAACTAAATCTTCACATAGTACATGCAGTGATGGATCACTCCTTAGTATGGGCAGTTCCGAAATGGACGAAGTATGGCACATATATTATTGCTAGAATCTTAAAAAAAATGTATTTATTTTTTATGATAAAAGCTCAAATTATAGATGTAAATTAAATGTAGTAATTAATATTAAAATAATATACACAATACATGATTAAAGTACAGTTGAATTAAAATCAAATCAAATACAAAAATATTTAAATATATCGTTAAATTAACATTTATCGGAAGGAGTGGAGGACGTTGTATCATATATTGCAACACACGTGCAATATTGTATATATACGTACCGAATTCTTACTATGGTTAATTAATAGTCAATATTAGAGAAAATTTACTTATTATCGAGGAGAATATAAACTGTGCTCGAACGAAAAAAATGTTTTTATGTTTTAATTTTAAAACGAGTTAGTGTGAGAGGAAGACCGAAGAAGAGATGGATAGACAGAATAGAGAGTGACACGAAAATAGCTGTTGTGCGTAAAGAAGAGGTTGGATGTGGTGGGGTAGATCCCAATAAATGTGTAGGACAAGGGGGTCTTACTCCATATAGTTGGGAGTGAAGGTCGAAGTAATAAAAGTAAAAAAGAAACCGAGTTTTGTGAATTTGAAAAAAATGAATTATTTAAGTACTTTAAACTCATTTTAAAATAAAAATATGAAAAAAACTTCACTCGTGCATAGTTTATATTTTTTTCTACAAGTTCGATATTAAGTAAATTTGCTCTAATTTCCAAGTTACGTGTGTGTTCGACTAAGCTGAGTTACACAGGCGGGTACGACGTTCTCTTACCAAAACCTATTGTATGTCTTGGAAATTTTTTAAATAATTAATAATTTAACTAGTTGTAGTTAATTTATTAATTGTCTTAGTATATAACTATAGTGTTATATCACATTTTGTCAATAGATTGCTTAAATTTAAATTCCTATTTGAATAACAATACGTTTAAAAAATAAAAACGTAAACTAAAATATTATTTATTATTTGTAAAAATTACAATGTTTCTTAAAGGATTCTTTTGGAGCACACAATTCTCGACATTCTTCCAAAATATCGTTACACGACAAGCGCACATCTCAAACTCATCTTGACAGTTCGGGTAAACGCTACGAGCATCATTTAATATTTTTACTGTTATATTGATCCATACATGAATAATATAGTATTGTGAACCAATGTATTATACTTGTGCAGACGGTGACTATTCGACAAGCGTTCCTCTTAGTCATGACGTAGCTAAGCACCGAATGGCCATCAGACCCAAAAGAAAGCACGGCAACCCTCGCAGTAAAAAACCGGTAAGTCTTGATGATCCAACTGTGTTATTTTTAAATTTCACATACAATGATACTTCCATATAACGAACTTCCAACTAACAAAACTTTCTGTTTAACAAAAAATTTTTGAGAACCAGACCAAATTGATTTAATTCTATTTAACAAATCTCTCTGTAATATACAGATTTTTTTGTTGGCTATGAGACTACGTATTATGGGAATTTCACTGTATTTATACTAATAAACCAACGACACATATAATCATCGATGTTTTACACTTAGCTATCTGTGACGAATGCTCTTCCCGCGACGCCTGAAGTGAATGAAGAGCACTCTGGCCGGTCAACTTCGCCCGAAACCAAGCCTCAGACTGCCGACACAGCAGGTATATACAATTACGGCCAAAGCTATTCCGCTTATTACCCTAGCAAATTCGAAGCTAGACGACCGTCGAAAAATAACGCTTATGCTAAACCGAAGCGTAAAATACCACCGAATCGACGGTCCCGCGCTTTTTGGCTGTGCGGCTGCCTAAGCCGTAGGCGTTCCGGCGCGTATCGCGTACGAAACGACACGCTCCCGTATTTCGTGCGAAGTTCGTCCGTCCGCCCTGTCGGATTTAACAAGATTTCTCCTCCGTTGTCGATTCGCAAACGACGACAATCACCACCAATACCACTACCGTCACTACAGCAACAACCACGACAAGTCGACGTGACCCAAGGTAGAATTAGACTGAATTTGTACGCTTATCCGGAAGGGTATTTGGCGTTTCTGGAGAGTTACTTCGTGTGTACTAGTTCGAGTAGTGGTAATAATTGTGACACGAGTAGTAGTAATTTCCGTGGTAACGACGATGTGGCGTCGACGAGAAAAAGACTGTCCGCCATTAGCGAAGAGGACGTGTGTCCCCTGTGCGGTGGTTCCATAGACTACGCAACGATGAAAACTGCAATTACAATGACTAGTCGATGGAAAAACGCATTGCTAGTGCCGTTCTAAAATTTAATGTTATTGCTATGATTTAGATGTAGGTCAACTCGCGCGCGTTCGTCTTTGAGTCGATACTTCGGATTATGTACCTAATAATAATTATAAAAATGATCACTTTTTTCGTTAACCCGCTACAGTATAGCATCACGTGGATTTTTTAGTTTATTTTTTTTACTTTTGCACTCACTACTACTACACGTGTTTATCTATTTTTTTTTTGCAGATGGCACTACTACCATCAGCACTGTCACCTCAGACACTAAAACCACCACCTCCACCACCGACACCAACACCTCCACCACCACCGCCACCACCACCACCACCATTACTTCAAATGACACAGTCATCACTACTGCGGTGCCGGTCGTCGTCACCGATACAACTTGCACCGCCACTGCCTCGATGACGGTTGGGTCCTGTGACTTGGACACGTCGGTGGACGAAATTTCCGTGGAGAACGTTCCACGGCGCGAAGAGGGCTTTTTCCACCGCTTGTTGTCGCGCCGAAGCACTAAGAAGAAAGCCGCTGCCGCCGCCAAGTCAGCGTCCACCGAAGACGTGGACGTGGACCGGTTCCTGTTCGACGAGACGACGGGTGCGAGGCCACGGCAACGCGAAGAACCGCCGCCGGCCGGTCGCATGCAGCTGTCGTATCCACCCGACATGCCACCCGACCACGGTCCACAGCACCACCGCGTTCCCGTGCCGTCAGTGGCTTCCGCCGAGGACGTTTTCGAGCCGGACACTTTTGCACCGATCAAACAATCGTTCAGCCTCGGACAACATCACTCGAACCAAACGGCCGCCACGGACGACGACGCGACGTCTAGTGGCGACGGGTCGTCCGTCCAGAAATCGTCGTCGTCGGACAGCGTGTCCAGCGCCGCCCTAGACGAGTCCGTTGATTCGGCGGTTGCGGTGTCCATGAACACCGACGGACGGCACCGGAGTTACAGTTCGAGTGACTCGGAACACCAAGTCTGCGGCACCGACGGTGGTCAACAACACCTGCGCCCTGTGCCCGCTCCGCGTCCATCCAAGCTCTACAACGGTGGAGGTGGCACCGCAGCAGACGTGGTGGTGCGGAGGAAAAAGCGTGACGACCAACAACAACCAGAACTGCTCAAGGTGTTCGCCCGGCGATCGCTGAAGTTGGGCAAAGACGGCGAACCGGAATTTTTGTTGTTGTCGGCCGATGTCGACCGTGGCAACGACGGTGACGGCGACCACAAGGCGATGACCGCAAACGGTGAGTGGCCGGTGGAACAACAGGTCGCGGTGGCGTCCGAAGACCGCGTGGTCGTGGTTGTGGTGGACAACGATAACCGCCATGCCGAGCACGTGGTGGTGGACGTCAACGAGAACAGGACAGTTGCGGCGGCGGCGGCGGTCGAAGTCGTGCCCAGGTTCAAGCGCATACAGCAGCGCCGGGAAGAATGGGAAAAGCGACTGTTGCAGCAACAGCGGAACTGAGCGGAAAACCCAACTTACATAGTCTCCTCTTTTTTCTCATCAATTCCACTTCAACTCCCTTTTCGGCTGCTGTCGTAATATATTTTACCTTCCCCCGACTGGTAGAGCGATTAACTATTTTCGAGTAATACGACAATTAGTATAATCGCCTTTTTACACAGTTGAATATATTCCTTTTCTATATAGAACGGTGCTAGATGATGGTTGTTTACTTTTTACTCAAGATCCCTTGTACGAGGGACTATGAAATCAATAATAGGTTGTGACTTTCGTTATAATATTCGTTACAACAAACACGTACATTGTACACATGCAATATATATTTTAATAAAGCAAAAAAAACTTGATAATAATAACTCAACAGATATTACCATTTTATAAAATTAATATAATAAATAATGTTCATGTTATAAAAATTATATATTTATATATATTTTATTATATATTCATAGTAAGAGAGTATAATAATATTGTAGTTATATTGTTTTGGACAAATATTTTTTTCATCGGATCGAAAAGTCCTATATATTTCGAAAAGTTATTTAGATAATATTATAATAGTTACTTATATTATATTTACATATTTTATTGAGTCTATAAAGTGATTGATGTTCTAGTAACGATATTTGTTTTTCGTTAATTTTTTTCATAACTGTTAATCTGTGATTTCAAAACGTTTAAGACATTTTTTTAATAATAATTTTACAAAACTTTTATCTAAAATTTAATAATTGTTATTCCCTTGCCCATTTTTTTCTCGTTGTTAAAGTTCCTTCCTCTTCATAAATTTATTACGCTGTCCATTATTTTAAGTATCTAATAGTGAATTATTTATTTATATGTTTACCTTTCGACAATACTATTAACAATACCCTCGTTGTATACGATACGTCGCCGCGTTCTTGCCTCTCCATAAGCGCGTCACGGACGCCGTCCGACAACAACTCGCGTAAAAATGTCACTATTTGGACCACGTATACCAATTACCAGGTATACGGTCGCGAAAAACATGTCGTGTTCGGGAATTAGGTCCAGATGACGAATGCGTTCTCGGCGAACCTTCCGGACGAAATTTTCCGTTTGATATGGTAACGACGTGTCGTTTCGAGTATTTTTCACCGACAGGTTGTTATATTTTAACGTAAAGACTTATTTTTACACGATCCTATTTGAGAGTAAATTCAAAATAACATTTTAATTTTTTTTTATTCCGATCGACTTAGACGTAATGAACCGTGATCTCTGCAGTATTTCGACGGTCGATCGACTATAATATAATATATACATATGTAGATTACTGGTTGGATTGAATATAAACGATAACAAAATATTAACCTTGTGTAATTTTTTAATCAAAATATCAAAAAAATCACCCTTTACATATACGTACTAACAGAATATACATATATATCGCAAAAACGGACCTGACATTTTTCGGCCTATTATTATTATTATTATTATTATTATTATTACTATTATCATTGTGATCATCATCACGTTATTATTATTACCTTTTTTTTTTGACGCTTGTATACTTTATTTATATTATTATTGTGTATTTATAAATATGTTAAATATTTATTTTTCGTAAAACCGTGTATTTTTGTATTTATATTTTATGACCAACATAATAATATTTTGAAATCGACATTATTATATTATATCATATTATATTATATGTTTAAAAATTGTTGAAAAAATTAAAAACTAATTATTACAAAGTATAACAAAATTATTAATATATATATAAAAATATATGGACGACATGATTTGTGATGACCGAAAACCGCTTGCCGGTTGTCAATTGATTTCCGTTTCCCTCTGACGACCTTCCTCGGCCGTGTCTCTCCTTTCGCCGTCCGGGCCGGGCTGCTGCTGCAATTCTTCATCACCGATTTGGACAGGACTGCCATCGCGTGACTGTCGTGAGTGACGTCTCGACAAGCCTCGCAACCGACTAAATATGTCAACCGAGAAAACAAAAACGTAACGGATTTTAAAAATAGTCTCTTCAAATGATTTCTCCCTCCTCCGCCCATTATGGTTTTTGGAAGGGTCTGGTTCTGCGAACGGTACTCACTTAACTGCCTGTGCCTTTTTGGTCTTGACAAATATCCGGTAACCGACGCATACCAGGATAAGGAACAGCGGCCCCAACAGGAGCAGCATGATCGGTACGATCGTCACCAGGGCCCTCGACGAAAACTCTTGATGACCTGTTTCGCGTGCGTCGACATCGCGATTAATCAATGTAGATAATAGGTATTGTAGTAGTATGTACGCTTAATGTTATATTTTATTCCTCATTTGGGTAATCAAAAGTTGTGTAGCACCACCCGGACAATAATCAATTACTGCGGCTCGCTGAATATTCTAAGTGTGGCGATCGATAAAGAACTGATTTTTTATGTTTTAGGTTTTATACTTTTCCAAGCTTTCCACCATCGTAGGGTACGAACAATAATGTGTTTCAATTTTGAGATTTTGATTGACTAAAATCTATTTATTTTCAAAACAAAATTTACATGTTTAAAAATAAAACCAAGACGCGCAATCATTACCTACCTATTCATATTTCATTTGTTAACCTAAACAGAAAATAATGTTACATTGGTGTATGTGTTTTTTCATTGTTTTGTTCGTTTGTTTATCTAAAATCTATTAATATTAATCTCGGATTCTCATTACCGGCACTGTCACCACTTCATATTTATCTATATATACCTACCTAGTAATAACTCATTACTTATTGATTAGGACGATTAGGTCCCAAAGTGATTATATTCGAGCGCCGAGCGGTCCCTTTTAAATTATCGATTCCAATTTCTGGGGTATCAATCACAATCTTACGATATTAGGTAGGTATATATTTAATACAAAAAATATAGTAAAATTTTAAATTACAATAGTTGTATGGCGTTCTGCATAATATTGTAGGTAGTCTATTGATGGGAATTTTATTTTCTTATGTGGAATCGTTCTAATTGGTAAAGTTACAATAAAGTAAACGAGGTACCCACCTGCTTTTTATCGTTTAATAATAATCGTTAGTAGTATTAACAAAGTGGATATATTATAATAATATATATATATCCACCTTGGTTGTTCAATATACCGAGCAACAGATATCGTATTCGTTCCTGCAGATAAAAACGAATGATCAATGAATATGTGAACTTTGCACTTATTAAAGAGTATCTAAAATGTATCAACTGTATCGGTGTCAAGTGAGAACCACGGATAGATATAATATAGATATTTTACTTAAGCTGGTTTCTGACTGCTGTGGTAATTTATCACTGTGTCACAGTGGCGAGCCGAAAGATTTTATTCTGACGCTGCTGCGTTTTTCAAAGGGCTGGTGGCAGTGAGGCCTAATTCTATGATGAGATCTAACCACGGCCCGACCTCTCAACCGTATTTTTTAGGTATTTTTAAAAGGTTATTTGTAAATTTTCTCACGTACTTTAAATAAATCACAGAGATAATATTATTTTTGGTTTTTAAATAAAATTCGTTTGGCGATGGTACCTATCCAATTAATGTCATCAACTATACTAAAAACAATTGTACCTACACTTGAAAAGAAATAAAACACAGTTCATGTGAAATGAAAATGATTGCGATTTAATTAATACTTTAAAACTTAATCGTTAAATCGTACATGGGTGCACCACAATCGAGGTACAATCGTCATACAAAATTGATAATGTATTTACAATCGGTGTTTATAAACAATTATAATATATTTATATATACATATCATACGTAAATACATAATAATGAAAAATATATCGAAAGCCGAATTTTCATTCCACATGATTGCCATCACGGCGACGTTTATAATAGTATTGTATACCTGTAGGCAACAATGAGTTATCGATTTCGGTACTTGGTTACAATGACTGCATTGTACTACTTGGCTACATAGACTGAATAGGACTCGCTAGGATTGCTATAATTTTATTGTCTATTGAAATTTATTTCGCGGGTTGTCGGAGAAAAAAATTAGAAACAAAATATATTAATATAGGTACCTAATAAGTAATAATATAGAGTCGTGCAAATTTTTTAAAATATTATTATATTTATTTAAATGCGATTTGCCGATTATAAATACCGAACCGCGTGCCTGGAGACGTAACACTATCAGCAGGTACGTTACTCTAAGTGTAATCACATCAAGGTTTTGCACGAGATTCGTTTATTCGGGTTCAAACGCACCGGAATAAAATATTTAAACAAACGTTTGGGTGCTCGCCGTGCTCAAAATACCGTGTTGGTGTTGGTGTTTGGCAAAAATTTAATTTGAAAACTATATTGTTAGGTACATACAATTATGAGCAAATTAATTATTTAGAGTTTAAAGTATCCCATGGAATGTTGTTTAATTCGTAAAATATTACTGATAGACAAAACTACCGAATGAATGGATGAAACTCGAGCATCGTTGCATCAATGTTCAAATGTGCTGATAACGAGAAATATTTAATAATTAATAACAATCGATTGTAAAATAATAATTATTCATCAGCCAATTACAAAATTCAAAATACATAGATACAATTGGTATTGTGTACATATTACTATTATCGCATGAAGCTTGTGAAGTAAAAAAATGTTTGGGTAAAAAAAAATAATTACATCATATTGTATATTAATTCGGGTGTTTTGAAAATAAGTAATTCTGGTTAATAATGCTGCCCCGATACGGGTGTTTGATTTTTAAATTTAATGAATTTTAGGGGTGTAAGGTGTAACGGGTTCCGATTAATTCGGGTCCATAGGCCCTGAATAACAAACTACTCGGCAGTTCGTCTTAATATAATATACCTAATGTTAAATTTTATACACAAGCGTGAACGAGTCCAATGAATGATAATAATAATATTATTGTTATTGTTATTGCATATCTTTCAAACAGATTATTATTAGATAATATTGTTATGTTATTATATAGTACCGCCGCCGTGTCATGCGTTTGGAATGAAATTTCGTCCTTTTACACTCACACACACACACACACACACACACAAAAGAAAATGATTATTTTTTCATTTTCAAAACGAGTCTTTGAATCTGGACGGCAAAATCTGTTTTTGGACCGCCACTGACGGTCCGGCGGGCGACCGCCATCCGGTGGCCGCCTCGGGGACCATCGGCTGAAGCGGCGGCAGCGACGGCGGTGGCGGTGGCACCGGGAACGTTGGCGATCCAGGTACGTAAATGGCCGTCCTCTTGTCCACCTTGTCCAGCTGTCCCTCGTACTCGGCATCCAGGTCCCAGACCTTGTTGTCGTCGAAGTCCACTTCCGGTTTTCCGGGCAGCGGCTCGTGCGTCCGGTACACGGCGTCGTACGACCGGCGCGGGTTCGTGGAACTGGGCACCGAACTGGCCGGGCCCTCATCGGTGGACGTCCCATCGCCGCGGCCGTCGTCGTCCGTCGTCGTCGTTTTCTCCATCGTCGCGGCGGCGCCCGTTATTCTTGGCCGCCGCGCCCGCCGACGACAGATCGACCGTGCTCAGGGCCAGCACCGAGTTGCGCCTTTTCGCCGCCCGCGCCGTCTGGTACCGCAGGCTCAGCCGGCCGCTGCGCCGGTACACTCGCGACACCACACAGCAAATGCCTACCAGCAGCGGTACTATGAGGGCCGCAATCAGTGCGATCGTCGTCCACGCGCTCCGCGACTCGTACTCGATGTGACCTTTACACCACGTCATCACATCACTCTTATATTATATTATTATTTTATTTTATAAGGAATATAATATAGGTATAATATTTTATAAATTAGAATAATGGTTTAATGTATTGGTGTCATGTGCAGTCAGTGACGTACTGACGTATCTGATAAGCTAGGCCTGCAAGGGTTGGCGAGCGATTAATTAATACAATGTTTTTTTTAATGAGGGTTGTCTATAAGTCAAAAAGTTTTATTTGAAAAATGTATTGGTCATTTTAAAATTGCATTTGCATTGAATGCCGAGAAGACCTTACTCGGTTTAAGAATATCTAGTGTCATACCTATATTTCAGTATCATAATAATATTATTATTTTATTATTTATATTTAATTTGCATAAGGAAAATTAGCTATTAGGCCATTAGCAATGACTATAGTGACTAATAATTTTTTTTTACTTTACTAATTTCATCTATTGAAAACCATTTTTAACTTGTATACTTGTCTAAGGTAAAAAGAATATTACCGAGAGGTCCAAAATAGATTTTCATAAGAACTCGTACCTTTAATACGAAATATCACTTTAAAGTTTAAACATTTTTAGGTACCTATACCTACTAAAAACGACCTAAAAAGTAAAAATGAATTGTTCATTGTTACAGTATAATAGGTAGCTTTTGTGATGAAGACTAATTTCGACAAGCCCCCATCCCCATCCACTTGTGTAAATTGTAAGTATGATTTAAAATATCTCTTATTTAAAAATAATAAAACTGGAATCTCTACCCAAACGAACACCTCATAATAGCGGATGATATTGCGTGAAAAACTCTCTACAAACCGATACCTTGGAATAAAGAAAAAAATGTCAGCGACCTAAAGTGTCCGGTATTTTAAGGTTTCACTGTTTATACAACTCAAAATCTTAAATTTATCAACTCGAATTCAAAGATATTTTATTTTTTTTATTTTATGGAGTAATTTTACCATTTTATTGTTATAGTCCTTGATAATATGTAAACACATGGAAAAAACCACCAATCGCTTAAACCCGAGAATAACTGCTGTTGCCTACTTGATATTTGAGCCATTAATAATTTTTGCAAAATATCATAAATCAAGCATAACGATGGACATAAGTTTATGCATGACATGAGTACATGACATGTTTAATGTTTATGTTCATCATATTGTGTAAAATAATTGTATGTCTATGTGTGATATGTGATATGTCCATAATATAATGGTAATTTATTATTATAATCAGTATCGTATTCAGGAAGGGTTATCCTAGAGTTAAGTTAAGTTAGACCCCCCTCCCAAAAATAAAAATCTAGTATAGCCACTATAGCCATTGGATAGATATATTTAGAAAATAATGAGGTAGGTATCAAATATTTTTAATTGATTGGACACTTAGGGCCCTCCCTTTCAAAACGCCACTGATTATAGTAGGTACTTAACTATTTTGCGGATGTAGTATAAAAAATACGACGACGTCCGGCGTTTTAAATATATATACATTAACTATAGAAACATTCAACAGGTTGGTGTTTGGTAAGTAAAAACTTTAATTTTTAAGATTTTTTATGTTCTCCAAACACAACAATTATACCTATAGATAGGTATCTAGATAGGTACCATTAGATACCTACTTCAAAAAAAGTTTTTCTGAAAAGTTTGTTAACATAAAACATTTGAAAATATTATTATATGAATTAAAATGTTTGACGGTTAAAAAATCGATAACGTCCTGTTATAAAAAGTTTTCATATGTGACTAAATTATTTTCTCTCTGCGAATAGAATTATTTCCCAGCTACTAGCTAGTACAATAGACAATCATTTTATTATAATTTTAAGTGTCCTCTGCAATTACGTAGGTACAAGGAAAAGTTTATGTAAAATTAGGTACGTGTTGTAGGAGAGGAAACACTCGAACATCATAAGCATTTAAAATATATCAAAGACACCGCTCAATTCACAGCACTCACTTCTAAAAAGATAATGAAAAGTGGATGATTTCCATGTTATTATAGTAGCGAGTACCCATAAGAAAATATAATTTTTTCTTTTTATAGTGAATAAAAATTATTACACCCACCGACTTTCAATTTGAAGTAAAAGTACACGATTAGAAGATTTCTGTTAATTGTATAAATTTTGTATAGGTATTATATTGTCCGGGTTGCAGCTATTTACTAACGTTTTTTATTTTTTTAAAAAAATCCGTTAAAAGTTTGTATAATAGGTAATCCAGTGAAAGAAATTAGACGGATTTAAAATGTTGGTGCGTAGTACGATATTATTAAAACGTTAAAAATCATCAATTTTCGGATTTTTGAGTAGGGGCCCCTATTGATCTATAATATTCTATAATATAACATAATATTATACCTAAGTGTGATTTTTTCAAATCAAAATTTGACCGTTATTATATTTTTATCACAAGTGTTCAAAACGTCAAAATAGTTGGCACTTACGTAAGCATTCCGTGTACCCGTACTCCGGTACGTCCCATTTACCGTCGGACGAGCAAGATCTTCTTTGGTCGCCAATCAGTACGAATTCTTGATTACACTCGAACGTCACCTTGGTGTTGGGTACAAACAGAAAGTTACTTTTTCGTCCGAAACGTGGCGTTTCCAAAACTCCGCACGATATCACTATATACAACAGTACGTCATAATATTAACTAACAAAAATATAATATTATGTGCGATCGACCAATAGACAATAGGCATGTTATACATTAAATAGTACGCGTGACCTCTAAAATTAAATTTACTATATTTTATATTATTACCTCTCTGTTTGCTCATCTTTTTCGTATTGACATACCCGTCTTGATATTGTAACGTGTAAAACGCCAAATCCCTATCGAGACTCACCGCATAATCGTATTTACATTGGTACGAGTCACCGCAAAGTTCGTTGGCTTTCTGTATGTCGGAAGATCGGTTAGCCGGTATAATGAGTTCCGGAGTGGGCTCGAAAACAGGCTCAAACGTTCGGTTCGCATAATAACTAGCCGTCCGACCGTATTCGCGAAAGAATAATGCGCCACCTTTGTTCTTCTCGTCTCTGTCTTCTAAAATCCCTGATGCGAGAAAATAATAAATAGTATAATGTCTTAACAAAACAACGAAAAATAATAATAAAAGAAATAAACACGGTCGCTATACTATATCGCATTAATATTATTTTACTCACAATTTGAAGCATACTGTTTGTGTACCGATTCGAAATCGAACGTATTAGGTTGTACTATTGTGCCATCGGGTTGAGTAAAATCATCGGACTGATCAAAACTCCAGTTACCAAATAATCCTCTGGTTCGATTCTATGTATAAAAAAAAAATTTAAAAATGCACAAGTGTATATCTATTCTATATCTCATGGTGGCCATATTAAAATCATTGAAATAGAGAAATAATTGTAATAATTAAATATTTACGATAAACTGCCAGGGCAAATACACTCGAGTAGTCATGAATCCTTTGTTTTCCAATACTTCCAACCCAGCGCCAGACTGAAACATGACCACGATTTCGGACTGGTTTAAGACGTAAGAAGGCGCGTAAACGGTCACACCTTGAAACGAATTAAAAAATCATAAATGTATAGGTATATGTATAACAAGTAACAACGATTTTACGGTAATTAAATAATCGCGTTCGACCCGCGATTATAATAATAATAAAATATTCAAAGTTTACCGTGGAAATGTTGCACCTTCAACGCCGGTCTGTCGAAATACACTCGTTTACCGTCAGCAAAAACGTCCATCCTATACCTCCACTGGGCCACTCTGGGCCGTAATCGGACTTCAATCACGGTGGAGGTATTGTCACGAGACACTACGGACGTCAGCGTGGTGGCCTTTACCGGCCCATATATATTGTCTGGCAACTGTTCGAATCTGCCTTGCACGTCGAATTTGAACTTTTCCGATTCCACGTGAACCAACACGAACTCGCCTTTGCCGTTGAAAGTATACTCCAGATCGTCGAAAGTAATCACGTGAGGATCGCCGAAGACAGTAGCTATATATTAGTTATATTTTGTATAATATGATCGATGTATAATATCATCAAGTAATTGACATAATATTATAACGTAGTACGTACAGTTATATTATGTACGTAGTTGTACAATTAAATAATACATACCAATTAATGATGTAATTATAATTGATACATAGGCTATAGCCACTTACAGGTACCATTGAACAGGGTTTACTTTGGGGCCGTTTTAAAATGTAATTAAAATGTATGAATGTATAGATGGATTTTGTTTTATAGTTTTTAAGATATATCTCTCGATTTCCGCGACAAACAAGCCACAAGCTTCGATTTAGTATTTATATTGCCATTAAAAAAATACATAACAATAACGTAACCACTATACAATTGATATTGCGACATATTGTATTTTTGCTGTAATATTGTTCCAGTTTATAAACTATGTACTATTAGGCTTTGGCCCGTTTTTTTGTAATTAATTGAATACATTATTATTATTATTATTATTATATTAATTATACTAAATCTTTATTATCTAAGTATTTAAGTACTATCTATATTATCGTGCTAAAGATTAGGTACCGTATTTTACGTGTATTTGGAGTGTATTATAACTGTACATAGCATAAACTATGAGCAGTTAAAGGCAAACATTCTGAACACTTTGATGTGGTTCATTCGATACGAACCGGCATATAGCGTGAAAAACAATAAATTAATTTTTGCCCCGAATTACCAATTAGTTTGACGGAGTACTTATACTCGTAAGTCGTATTATCTATAATATTTTTTTATTTACACATACCCACGTATGGCGATTGGTATGCGACGCAATCTTGAGATGGACGTCTTTCAAATCGGTAAGTTTCGCAGCCTACCGCCTGCTCTTCCTGCCACATACAACACGGGAAAAAAGGGCTCATGTCGTGGAACCACTGGGACAGCGTTGGCACCTGGAAATCGTCAACGTTTCGTGGTTAAAAATCGTTTTGGCCGGGTACGCGCCGTGGGCGATTTCCGTCTAAATTCACTTTGTTGGCTTCGGTCCACGGTAAGAATCCCAGGTTGTGCGATCTCCGCGGCCTCGAGCCCCACTGCTGGTCGTATGACAACATCAGATAATTGTTTTTGTCATAGCAACACTGCTGTTCCGAGCCCTCCATGCTCGGGGCCCCAGTCGTGACACAGTGCACGGCACCCTTGTTGTACAGACACTGGGGGTTAGCGTCCCGGTCGCAGTCAGCGTCGGGCAAGAACCGGCCCCGGTCGACTAGCGCGTGCTCCAGAGTGCACGGGCACTGGAATATCTCGGCTGCAAAGTTTTTCAGATACCTGTCGTTCTTAATCCAATTGTCGCACAGTCTCTCGGGCCAAGCGGACCCGTGCCATCGTTCCCATTGCGGTGCGAAATACCACGCAAGAGGTATGGGCTTGCTCCACAGTATCCTACAAGTAACAACGGTGAACGTCAAAACTGAGCGTGTGGAGTTAGCCCACCCCTTGTCCAAATTACACCGGGCCATTTTGACCTTTAAAAAATCAATTTGTGTGTAGGTACTTAATTGTAAATTTACTTTACGAATTTGGAAGTTCATTGGTTCGAAGAAATAGCTAAAATTAACTTCACACTATCTTATCCATGACTACAGTATTTTGATACGCATTCTCCGCTCTTTACTTCGCCTTTATCGTAGTTCTCCACTTCTTATTCTCATACATATATAACATAGAACAAAATCAACCAATGAGAAGTGGAGAACTACGATATGGGCCGGAGGTTAAGGAGATGCGTATCTACTACGCTAAAGTAGTACTACTCTGATGATACCTATCTAATTTGTCATGATCCTCTCCCACCACCATTTTGTCCCAATTTTAAGAGCTTAATTTGTATAAAGAAGGGAAGCTAATGTGAAGTTAACCCCTCCATAAAGTTTATATTGGTCACGACTTGGCTGTGAGGAACTTACAATTTATTACTTACAAATTAAGCTCTATAGAACTTATAATACAACTATAATACAATAAAATTAAAACAATACATACAATACAATACAATACATAAAATTCTTTAGGTGTAATTTGGACCAGATGCGGGGGACACCCAAGTTAATTTTGGATACTTCTTTTACTACCGATGAACTTACATAATATTCTAAAAATCAAATTAGAATTTCTTACAAATTGGAATTATCTAATATACAATTGACCCGGTGTAATTTGGACAAGAGAGAGGCCAACACGTGCCAAACGATTCATCCGTTTTCACCATCGTTTAAACGATTTTATATGTGTAACAATGCATTATATTATTAATAGAAAGGTGGTTACGGAGAAATCGAAATGCCGGAGTACATCGTCGGATTGGACAGTTGTATTTGCAAGAATCCAAACGTCAAATCTAAGTTTTGGACGTTGTCGCGGTCTTCGAAAGTAATCGGGCTTATGACGTATTCACCCGAATTAGGAATATTTGTCTACGTCGATACAACATAATGCAATTATATAGGTATAGGTAATTGAAACAACAATATGAAAAACTATTGGTTGGGTAAACGCTCGCTTACCGCTATGACATCGATGAATACGAGTTCGGGTGCGATTGTTACTTCTCTGTAACCGTAAAGGGATATCTGTATTTGTGCGTCAAAATTCGTAGTAAGATTTTGCTTTTCCCAGGTAATTTTTATTTCTTTAGGCTTTCTTTCTCGTATTGCTGAGTCTTGGAACCGAATTCGCTCGGTAGCCGTGGCTGGAGTCTCTGCAGGGAAATGTGAAAAAGACATATAAGGTATGTGATCAAAACTTAATATAATATGTTTCGTATATCCGGCCGATATCATCATACCCACAAAGTATTTTCCCTTCCAATTGTATTTTTCGTCACCAATCGCCACATCAAATATTACATAACCTTCGGCCATCAAAAACGGCTGGATGCAAACGGCACGGTTTCTATTCACTACGGTGCCGACAACTTCTTCCGTGTCAAATCTACAGTGGTTTATAGTGTATTCGTAAATCATAGGTATTTCACTCAAACTTTTCTTTGATTTTCATAAGCTAACTAAAAATGTGTTACTTACTTGCATCGTACTTTGTCTCCGGGCTCAAAACAAGGTCCGGTGATGTTGACGACAGTGCCGCCCAACATGTTGCCACTTTCCGGTGCGAAAACCAACGGCAAATTTGTACCAGCTAAAGCATAATATTTTATGTTTTAGGAATGTACAGCACGCATGACCTGTATACTTAATACCCAGGGTTGTATACAAGGCTGTTAACCCCGGGGGGAGGCAAAACTAATGATTTCACTACTTTAATTTAAAAGCATCATAACTTTATTCATAAGAGTATCAAGTATAGACCTGAGCTACAGGTTAATTTTACATGTTAAATTGCATACATTATTTATGCTTATGAGCCCACCCTCAGTGTTTCAAGTCTATTTCAATGGCCCACACTTTCAAAATTTAAACTTTGGAAAATGTCTTCTTTCAGAGTTGTACATCTCGGAAATTATTTGTGCACAATGGATGAAACTTTGAATACATTTCTACACAAACATTTGGCACTTTAAAAAAAGTCTAATAACGGAATTATTAACTTTTTAAGAAAATGACTTAAACGCATTAACCAAAATAGTATTCTATAAGTATATTATGTTAAATACATTTTCAAAATTATTATTTACAACTAATTTACTGACCGATATCTTTGTTACACGTTCCTAACATAATGTTTTCGTCAATTCTGAATATATGTCGACCAGGAAAATTATTGGCCCAACCACGACCCACCAAGTCTCTAATGGTCGATCTTTGCGAATAAGGATAATACTCGAAACTCCTAGTCCCATTTCCAGCGTTGAATCCCACCTAGAGCATAATATTTATTATATAATATTATTACGACACGGTATCATATAGAAACATCAAAACTGATTTTTCAATTAACTCACAAAAGCTGGTACTCCACCTTCGCCGCCAGTCGTATCGCCACCGGCTTCTGTATGACTAGTCCATTGCATGTCTGCGTAATTGAATATGGCGTAAGTAAATACTTCGTCGGTGGCTAAGATCATTTGAAACGTATTGGTCTGAAATGAAAAATAAAAATGATTTGTTTTGCGTCGATATGATGTTTATAAGACAGAGAAAAGCTCAATAATGAAATTAAACTATTATTGCGAATTGCTCGTGTTTACTGTTTACCCTGTAAAGTGAATTGTCAATTCCTCCGGCGAATGACATGTTTTTCCACGTAATAATAGCTGAATGTTTGGGTACGAACGAATCAGCACCGACCACACCTTCTCGAATATCCCACATTAATCTTTCTCTCATTTCCACTCCGAACTGATCGGTTCGAGCTTGCAAATCCCTCTCCATGCGGAAATAAACTCCAGGCTTGCGTCGGTCAACGTCGTCAGATCTGAGTGAACCAATCCGACACTTGCTGTAGAATATACCGATGAAGGACGGGTCGTTTTTTTTCGGCCACTCTTTGATCGGAAATGACAACGGATATCGGTAGTGTTTCGGTGGATCACTGAATTCTAAATAACCGTTCATTGACACCCGAGTGTAGTTAAATCGAAAGCCGAAGAACGGCAATTGAAAATTAAAATTTTTGTGAATCTGAGGCATAGACCCGTGTATATCAGTTTGGTAGTCTCCTAGGTCATTATCACCGCCTCTATCGAAATACCAGTACATGAACTCTTCTCGGATTTCCGCCAATCTCTCTTCGGTCAAAACGTACGGAGCTGAACCAGCTTGTAATCTTAGAGTAGGAGGTGCATATCTGGACGCGAAACTGTCTGCAAGTAATATAAAATGAAGACTTCAATATTTTAGTGTGTATACACTATGTATAGTATACATAGTACAATATTTAATAAATTAAACGCAGAAGTATTTAGTAAGAGTAGTATAGTACATACTACTTAAATAGTACTAATTAAGTACTCAATTCTTAATGTATTAACAATTTGAATTCCTATACTTATATATATCAAGTTACACTTTTTTTGTAATAGCTATGTGCCTATGTGTACTTAAATATAATTATTATATTAATTTCGACTTTCCCGTACTTAAGTTATTTATAAAAAAAAGTTAACCTACAGATATAATATATTTTAACAGTTGTTGAAAATAAAACTCAAAGGTAGTATAGTTTTACACTTAATAGAAATGTTAACTATTATTATAATCATATAAGCGATAAAAAGTATGAGTTTACAATATTTTATCAACTAGGTAATAAAACTTATCAATCAATTTGTATAGGTATGATCTATAAAGGTATTTTAACGACTTGAATCATAGGTACGTTTTTAGATATAATAGTGCTAAAGTAAATACACTGAAAAGTGTTGGCAGGTACACGCGGTAATATAACATTACCTATGTTTTATGATTTTGTCACTGTGTAAATACGAACGACAGCAGGAAGCGGTTTGAATATTATAAATCTGTTACGTATGAAGTTATTGTTTTCAGTGATGGAATTTGTAGTAGTTGCGTCATACTAGTAGTTTTACCAAGCAGTGAGCTTACGTTTAGAGATAAACATATAACTATATGACACACCATATATATTATACTTTATATAAATATATCATAAACCAATCAAGCATTTATAACACATAATATTAATATTACTCAACTGATATCCGCTCTTAACTGGAACTATTATAATACCTAATAGGTATTAAATTAAAAGTATTATATAAAATTTCGGGAATTCTTAAATTTAAATTATACATATATATATAATGTAATTTATATATTCATAATTATATTCATCACATTTATGTACCTAATTTATTGGTTTCATATAGTTAAATATATGTTAAGTATAATATTATAAAAGCTGCGAATATTATATAAAAACTACAAATAGTATTAATACAAATTTTGAAATCTAGTCACGGGTTACGGCTTCCAAACATATTTACACCAATTTATTGGGAACATGTGCACATGGCCCTCCATGCACGGCTGCACACATGTCGATTATATATTTAGTTCTGAGGTCTGCAATTTGTCTACATTTTTTAGCGCAATACTCATAACCATAATAATATAGCATTCCACTTTCCACTCATCAAATCACTTAGGTATATCATAACTTCTAATGGAAATATCGAATTACTCTAAAGTAAACATCGATCACCTAATCTATAGCATGAATTTAGGTATTTTCGATATTAATTACAACTATCTATATAGTAGCGTACCGCTAGAGACGATATTATATTATTATGTTTATTACGACCGTACAAATAAATAATAATACACACAATTTGTATTACTCGATAAGTACCTCCTAACTAGTTTAACAATACATCAGTTATATAAGACGTAGGTACCTATTTACTATTAAATAATTTATCTTTTCACAGGACGGTAATTTCATTTAGAATACAATTGTGTTTAATTGTTGTTGAATTATGTATAATTATGATTTATGTTGTAGAATAGGTATAATTGTATAAACAATAGTTAATACAGTATATAGTGAGTGCTAGTGTGTTATTAAACAGTTTAATATTTTATGTTGAACAAGTTTATTCGATTAGAGCACGTGAGTTTTCTTATGCAAGATTTAATGTAGGGTAGGAACTTAGTAGTTTGGTGTTATTTCGTTTAATTCACATTATTTAGGTACAATTTATGGATTAAATGTTATTTTTGCTTTCAAAATTCATACTGATACTACCAATTTATAATTAATTTAAAAATAGGTAGGTATATATTAACTAGTAACTACCTAGATAATATTTTATATGGAAAATGCAACTCATTTGTCATTATTACCTATGAAGTTCCACAGTTCTTATTATTTAATAAAGTTTCATATTATGATCGTATTGAAATCTATACGTAATTTTTCGACACATATTTTGAGTATAAACTTTTGAATGGTTATACTGTCAGTCCGGAATTATTGCAAAACGTAGGTACCACAAATTGCTATTCGCTATTTCTATTTTTAAACGCAAGCAAACAATTTTATTCTAAGCAACCCTATTATCAAATGTTAAACTATGTGACGAGTTAACGAATGTTGACTTTTTTTATAGATGATAAGGCAAAATTAAAACGTTATTACTTATTAGTTGATTAAATTATGTATTCTTCAAAATATTAAGTATATTATATAGTTTTAAAATTATTTTAACTGCACACTTGCCCTTCGCGGGCATAAATTATTTAATAAATAAATACATTATACCTAACCACATACCTACATATTAAATATCAATCGTAATTCATATACTATTATTATATTTGGTTAGGTATATAAGTATATTATATTCTAATATTTAGGCTATGCCGGTTGAAAGCATGAATAAATATTTTCAGCTACAAAACTTTTGAATAAAACGTTGCATATAGTCTCGTGTTAAAATAATTATGCTTTTGTTATAATCATTTATACTAGGTAACCAAATTAATCTATTCAAATGTTTGTACAGGAAACACGATAATATTGTATTACTCATTAATTGGTATTGGATCCACATGAAAAATTTACTGAGAACAAATAGTGTTTGCTCCATTAGTCATTGTATATAGTGGATCATTAATAATATTTGACGTAGGCTCCCAACCTCCTTTTGTCATTTGACTTAAGGGCCGTTTAAATAATAATCTACTTAACAATAAGTATAGGTACCTATATTTTTAATACTTCAAGCCTGCAGAGGTTTCCTCTCTGTGTCCTGTGCTTCTATACTTACACCTACGAGTTATAATAGGTACCTACATCCTACCTACAATAATTGTGCTCTATAACATAGCCGTATTAAAATAACAAGTTTTACATTTCTGTACTCCTGTAAAAAGGAAAAATAACTGTTACTTACTGTAATTCTGTCTCTCCTGAAAAAAGGTTGGGTTTTGATTAAAATTCGGATTTCGCATTGGTTGCTGTGGTAATCGCGGTTGTTGTAGCCGCGTTTGCTGTTGCGGCTGTTGCTGCTGTTGTAACCGCTGTTGTTGTTGCTGTTGTAATCGCTGTTGTTGTTGTAGTTGTAGTTGTAGTTGTTGTTGTTGTTGTTGTTGTTGTTGTTGTTGCTGCTGTGCCTGACGTTGGGTTTCCTGGAAACCGTACAATGGACGGCTGAACTGTTGATCGATGATGTCCTGCGGCCTTTGCTGCGCCTGTTGCCAATACGGCTGAGCATTTTGACCGTAAGGGTCGTTAAAGTTGTTTTGAGTGACCACCGGATACGCGTATAGTGCTAGGCACGCAGCCAAATAATAACAACAATTATTCGCCATTCGGTGTAGGTATAACTAATAGTAATGCGACCGCGATCTTCAAAAGCTGTCGGCCGTGTGCTAAAAAAATCGTCATTTCAAATATGTATCTGAGGCCACATATACGAACAGATAAGATTTGGAGAAAACAAATATGGGTGTATATGCGTACTGTGGGTTCATACCACTCGAGAAAAGTTTATCTAATCAATGCATTCGTATTTTCAAACTGCTATATTGTTACTCATGGTTTGCACCTGTATTGAATAGGTACTATATAGTGTGATGAAATATTTGGACAAATAAAAATTAACTCGTTATTTAAAAAATTAAATACGATGACGATTTACTATATTTCAAAGTGATGCGGGGACAGAGGGCGTTTTATTATCTACTTTATTAATTATTTTGTTATAGTGGTTATACCTATGTAGATTGCAGGTTCATCGCTTCTAAATACTAATTATACAGGTATAAATTAATGTTCAAGTGACACCCTGATATACCAAAATCTAAATAGGTCTACCTATATATTAATTAAGATATCAAGTAGACACAATAACTTAGTGAAAAATGAAAATAAGTAATACAATGTATAATTATTAATGATTTATAAATAAATAATATAGGTACGAAGGTGACAAGGCAGATATCAATTATTGAACAATTATATACATTGGGGCGTATACACTATACACACATAAATATATAATATATATATATATATATACTTAACTTTTTAGGCATATTATATATATATCATGTATGTAATATACTAATATGTATGTATGTGTTTATATATATATATATATAAATATATTATGAGCGTGGGCTGTCCTTGGGATTTGCGAGGCCTGGTGCAAAAATGATTATGAAGCCTAAACATAAATTTCTATTTATACGAGTGTTTTTAAAATACCTACTTTTTTACTATTCCATATCACAACGAAACTTCTATAAATACCGGACACTCTCGGTCTTTAAATTTAGTCCACTATTAGGTGGTGTCCGAAATTTAGAGGGGTCAGGCTATAGAAAGTTTATAGTTCGTTCTCAAAATAACATCCACTATTGTCGAACTTCCGGAGATTTTTCAGGGCGCGTTGTGTTGTGGTTGTGCCCATAGGTACATTTAAAAGTTGAAGTTAGGGGTGAGCATCGTACTAATTGCTTGGTAAATCATATTTTGCGTATTATGCCGTGCACGCATCGGAAAAATTGTCGTCATATCGACATTTTGCCCCCAATATATTTTTGATGTGAAAATTTCCCCACCCATTTTTTTTTTAAGTTTACTATTTAATAATATAATATTATTATTTAATATGAAATTAATTTATGTCTGTTGTATTATATTTTCAAATATATTTATAAATATAATAAAATATAAATTATAGGTTTATATTTTTGATCAACTAAACTACTTGAATCAAATTCACAAGCAATTATTAAATTGTTAAAAATTCAAACTTATACAGTTTTAACAAAAAAAAAAAACAAAATAAATATGAACAAAGGCTAAAAAATATAAGTTAAGAAATACCTAACAAATAACAAAAGAATCAGAATTCAAATGTTTTTTACAAAATGTATCATTATTATGTAGGAATTAAATAAACTGTAGTTTTTTTTTACATCCTTTTAAACTTACATAAAAAAAAAAATCAAATTTTCATACAAAAAAAATCTATTATCAATTACCACAACCTATAGATTGTGTGAACAAAATTTGAGAGGAAAAAAATTGATTTTTAAGTGAATTACAGGTCTTCAGACATTAGCGTCCTCACTTTGCCCCATGTTCCCCTACATATATACAGGCATACAGCCATATAGGTAAATCACAAAACTTCCTGAACCAAATTTAAAAACAAAACACCTAGCTATTACGTTGTTAAACTTTTAAATTCTGATCGGAGCGATGAATGTATTGATTTTACAATGGTGTTTATTTATTTATTTTTTTTTATCCTGTATATAAAATTTCTACCAGAAGGAGTGCTTCGATTTCAACATATAGTATTTTTTGGCAAATTGGATCAAGATGGTACTTTAGAGAGGTAATTTTTCGATTTTCTCAATACTTATTTAATGTGACGGGAAAAAACACCGACAAATTACGAAAAACCGCTAAAAACGGGATTTTAATTTCTAACCCTTTGTCCATCACCATAGAAACGAATACAAAATAATAATATTATAATAATAATTCAATTTACAGGCTATAATAAATAATAACAAAATAAAAATCCAGACTGACAAACCATCTCCGCTCATAATCGTTTTTAGGGTTCCGCACGGTAAAACGGGACCCTATAATATTATTTATAACTATAATATGGCTCCGCCGTCCGTCTGTCACCAGGCTGTACCTCATGAACCAAGAAAGTCAGAAAGTTGAAATTTTCAGATTATGTATTTGTGTTTCCGCTATAACAACAAAATTTGTAAATTTTTTTTTTTATTTTTTTTTTTATTTAATACTAAAAATCCTAGAATATATAATATAAGCAGTGTTGCCAACAATTTTATAGCTGATGATGGTACGGAGGAACCCTTCGTGCGCGAGTCCAACTCGCACTTGGCCGGTTTTTTCTTATGTTGTATCATTGAATTCAAGTTTAATACAATCCATTATGATTATACATTTACCTACTTGTAACCTACTGTACGGCAGAGTGACATCCACTTACCCGCTTTTTTTTAGATTTAAGTTCATAATCTTAAAGATATTTATGCCACGTTGCTTGCATTTTTGCTACCGGTTTTAAATGTATTTTTGAAAATTTAAATGTAAAACAATTATAAATTTAGTAAATTATTTTGTTTTAAATACGTAATTAATATATTATGCGGGTGGGTCGTTGGAGTTTGAAGATTTTTCGTCAATAATGCTTCTTTTAATATTATAGGTACATTTGTATTTTGTATAGCATGCTGGAGGCTCGTATTGCAGTCTTGTATAGCTCAAGTGTCAGTAAAATAATATGTGTTGTCTGATTATAAATGTAAAATCAATGACAAATGTATTATTGTGCTCGAAAAATAATGACACTGCCTTGAGCTCATGTTCGTTTGCATAGTCAATTATTGTATCATAAGAGCATCAACATGTGTGCTCGTGGAGATTTGCTCTATATTTTGATTGTCGTGAGATTTACTTTTAGAAGTACAATGGTCAAGAACACATTTAGTGACAAACAGTACATTTATAAGTTTCAGTGATGTATACAGAAACTTCCAATTGTGGGGAGTGTGTACTGTGTATATATAATGATAAACAGACTCATGTTGCGTGTGCCATGTGCCACTAATATGATTATCACTAACAAGATAACAAGACAAGTGTAAGTACCTATATAAAATTATTGCATACAAGTATACAACACACAATTTTAATAATACATAATTTATTATTAAAATCAACATTAAGCTAGGATCCTTAAAATTGAATACTGTATTGAATTGCTTAAAGCTGTAACATTTCATAGCAAAAATTCTTATAGTACCTAACGACTACTTTAAAAATATAATTTATAGTTTAAAACATAAACAAAACAACTTACATAAATTGAAATTGTTTTTATGATCTTAAAACTAGTGGTAGTAAATCAAATAAAAGACAAAAAATAACAAAATTAGGAAAAAAAATACACAGGTACAAAAAATATTATTTTATACTTTTGGTTAACACATTGTTTAAAATTGTATTAATCGTATACATCAAATTGAAGTTTTTTTAATTTTTAAACATACCTACAAAATATCAAGCATTATATTCTGTTTTAACAATAATTAATTTTGACGAATATCTATAAAATTAATTTATGGTAATTTAATTAAAATAACAATAAATTATTTTATCAATAATTAAAAATCTTTTGAATCGATAGGTTAATAAAACCATTATACACTTTTAAAGGTAGGTATGCAATTAAGATGATTCAATAGTGTCAAATGGTTACACGCATTACACATTGTATTGAAAACATACAAGTAGGTACCGTAAATAAATAACTTGCATGTCTATACCTATTTATTATAATTATAAATTAGATATAAGTAAATATTACCAAGATCTTTCGTTAAAATAATAATTATCCCTATTTTACAAGTATTATAGAACTTAACGAAAAAATAAATAAATAAAAGAACAAAAAATAATAATTATAACAAACAAACATGGAGGAAATATTTCAAATGTCTTCAATTATTGTAAATTGTCATAGTAAGAAAAAAAATAATGGTAAATTAGGCTATTTTAAGTCATTTTTGGTTGTTAGAATGGTCATGGTTCTTCTTCTGAATCTTTTTCACATTGATAGTCGATAAATCCAGTCATGCGATGGTATGCCTTGGTTTCTTCGCCTGTTTGCCGAAAACTAATTAAGGGCCGTAAAGCTGAGCGTAATGATGCAAACAAGTGCGGGAACAATATTTCTTGTTGAGCAAGTAATTGTTTTGTTCGGTGGCGTTCCTAAAATCATGAAATATAAATTTTGTATTAACCTTAATAGAAAACATTAAAACAATCATTAATCATTTAATTTAAAATTAAAATACTTTTTTCCTTCATTTAGTAAAATTTTTTTAACTAACACCAGTATCTACCTTGGGAGCTTCAAAGCACGCAGGACAATTTTCTGAGATGACGGGTAATTTTTTAGTCTCTGCAAATTGACGCAACATTTTTTCTCTGACATAAACAAATGGTCTAATCACACGTAGATCACGTTCGTTGATTGCATAATGAGCTTTCATTGATCTCAATCGGCCATTATGAAATGTCGACATTAAAAAACTCTCAGCCAGATCATCCAAATGTTGACCAAGAGCTAAAACATTATAACCATTTGATCGTGCAGCAGAGTATAAACGTCCTCGTTTCATACGACTACAAAAACTACAAATTGAACGGCACTCAGCAGAAGCAGCTTGTTCAAGAATCTCTGTCAACAAATATATGTACATTTATTTATATATTAAGTATACGCTTATTCAGTTATAAAACTACTTACTTTGTTCTTCATATAAATAGTGAACTCCTAATGCTTTTAAGTATGGTATAAGAGGCTTAGGATTATAAGCCGCACTGCCAGGATCAACTGTAGCAGCTCCCAGTGTGAAATGTATACCTTTTGATGAAGCATAATATTGATACTGATGAAGTGTATGAAGTAATGATAGTGAATCTTTTCCACCAGATAAACAAACCATTATACGATCTCCATCTCGAATCATCTTAAATTCTCTAATAGCCTTTAATTTAAAAGTATAATATTAAATTTTGTATTTTGTTTACATTTTACATAACATAATAGTTATTCGTTATGATATGTATTTGGGTATTCCAATACAATACAACTACTGAAATAACATTCAAAGGTTAATTATATTTTTAATGTCAAATACTTACTTCAATTGTTGGTTTCCAAATGGGCTTTGCTGGACAATACCACCTAGCCACAGCAAAATCTACATTTTTCTCATAATTCATTTTCACAATACATTCAGATTTAAACTTTTTCAAATTAGTTTCAATGGGTTCTGTCTTAATGTTTATACCACTATCTGTTGAGCTAAGATTTGGATGTTTTAAATTGTTTTCTTTGTCACTCTCTGAATCTGTTTCTTTTTCCATTATGGTGTCTGTGTTCTCATCCGACAAAGAAGACGAAGAAGCTAAAACAGAGCTTACCATATCATGTATTTCCGATTTCATTTCTGAAGCAAATTCAGACAAACGTGTGATGACTTGTTCTTCAAGGCCATTTTGACATGGTGTGGTAGTTATTACTGGAACAGAGTTATTTCTAGGTATAGTTTTGCGAACACTTTTGGAAATGTTATTATGCTTATCTATAACATTCAAACTTTCTGAACTCTCTGACAATGCATTATCAACAGTAGCTATAACTTCGCGAAGTTCAGATTTGATTTCTGTAACAAACTCTTTTGTCATTTCTTGTACATAAGCTTGGATACTTTCATCATGTTGTATATCATTGCAAGATGCACGTGATTCAGAATCACTTAATTCAGTTTGACTACTGCACGAACACTGTCGTTCACGTAACCTTCTAAACTGATCAGGATTTGAACCTAAACTATAACATCTTTCTCTTTGAGAAACTAATCCAACAGGACTTAAGTGTTTTTTAGGCAGTAACATATCTGAACTACCACTCGAAGATCTCACACGAACGGATAAACTAAAAACAAAAAAAATCAATTATTTAATTAAAAGATAGATTGAATAATAATAAATTTAAAATGTAATTTGGTTTTAAGAGTTATTTATTTTTGATCTACCTAATAAGTACAAATAAGTAAAATTATTTATCAGTCTTACACTTATTTTGTTTATCAATTATAAACTATATGATTTTTATGAAAACATAACATGATGCAGCCTGGGAATTTCTTACACGATTAAATCTAACAGTAAAAGTTGCACAGCATAGTACGCATATAATATGAAATAATATATAATGAATGTTACATAATATAATAAATCATTAATGAGGTATCGTGTAATGATGTAATAAAATATATGATCATTTTTATGTTATGTTTAGTACATTGTAATTATTTTTTAATTTATATTATGTTCATGAAAAATAGAATTGATTCCAAAACATCAAAAAACATTTTAAATACTTTAACTTAACCCATTAGCGCCGGAATTTTTTTATTTACAATTTTAACCAACATTTTGTCAAAAACATAACATGTTATATCTTAAAAATTATTGTAAAAAATGTATGTTGACATATGGCAAAGCACGGCGTTAATGGGTTAAGTACCAAATAAAATTATATTTTATATCTGTATTTGTTTTGATTATATTTGATGAGATAAACTATATTCTGTATAATTGTTACTGAGTAGCAAATAATTATTTTCTATTTTTTTTCATTATTGTCTTTATTAAAAAGATTGGGGTTATGATTATTTGGGTAATTGGGTACAGATTAACCATTCATAATAGTAACTTTTTGATGGATAATCTATAAAATTAGGCAAGATTAATCTTAAATAGGCAATATTCATTTTACATAATATGAGGAACACTATACTAACATATAAATAAAACAATACCTATGATCTAGAGCAGATAGACTGTTGTATCTTGCTAAAGATGAATTTGGAGTAGAAACATTTGATGATTCAGAAGTTCGAGGCGATCCATAGTAGATTGTTGGTGAAAACGGAACACGTTGTTTAATATGGCTAGACGAATGTCCCAACAATAAGTCTTGGGCTTCACTCGGCAACATGAACCAACGTAACTTCTCAGCTTTTTCTGTAAACATACTCCTCTGATCTGGCAATGGAAATCGTTTTGCCATCTATAAAAGATAGAATAAAAAAATGAACAATTATTAATATAAATATTATTGTTTGTTATTAATAAAAAATAAAACTATCACAATCAAAAAACTTACTTTTCTCGCTTTGTTAAATGTGTTTCTTGCCGTTTTTAGACATTCAGCGTAGTCAGCAGGACACGTATTTTGTACTGATATCTTACGTTCCGGCACTGTTAGTTTACCGTCAGTGTATCGAATTGATCCCAACCACTTACGATCACGGAAAACATTGTTTGTGTGGTGTTTCCATTCACCTGTTTCTGGATTCAGTGTATATTGTGGCAACAGTTTCCAGCCCTCGGTGGCCACCATTTTCAGGGCTTCAAGTACATATGATACTTCGTTATCAGACATAAAGAACGGCAAAGATATACGGACAAAACCGGGCCTCAGCATCTCAAACGGGGAATGTTCTTCATGCCGGCGCAGGTGGTGGCGGTCCAGACGGTCATCTTCTAGTAACATGTTTTCGTATTCTATGGCCAGATCGTCACTGATACCCAAGAGATCTTGAGCATAAGGTCCAGCACAAGCGCAGCCACCACGAGCCTGTACACCAAAGACGTCGTTCAGGATGGCACAAACAAAGTTGTGATGCAAAAATGCACCGCGAGGATGGCGCACCAACATTGAAAAAATTGGGAGCCGTCTCACCGTTTGCGAGCAATTGCCTAAGACTATAATTTCTGGCATGGTTTGCAGAAAACATAATACCGTTCTGAAATAAAAAAATACGAGATTTATTATTACTTTATAATATTAGCTGATAATAAACAGGGATTAAAATATTGGTGTTAAATAACTCCATTTTTTTTTTTTGTACTTAATTCAAGATCACAGATATTTAATAGTATTAATTTATTTAAACTTAAACTAAATAAAAATTTGTACGTACAAATTAAAAAGTTATTTTATTTATTTATACATACCTACGAGTATACTAATATTTAATTCTTATTCTAATCACATACCATAATAATTCATGACTAACTTATAATGTTTTTAATAATACTACCAATATGTTAGTGATATTGTTTTTAGAGGTCATTTAAAACATACACGATGACAATAATATGCACTTTTCAAAAATAACAAACCATAACTGGCATAACCACACCTATAAGTTATTGCACATAGTTCTAGAATGTGTATAAATAGGATAGTTCTTTTAATATTCTATAAGTATGAAGTATTGCTTAAAGTATACTTTATCCATTTTACAATTAATAAAAATGAGATTTAATTGTATGAAAATCTAAAACTATTAAATACATAATTTAAGGATTGGTGAAAGATTAATTATTTTAAATATTTGTTATAGTTATTAGTAAAAATTATCAGTTTAAGCTTTTAACATTTTCACAATTTACATTAGTATTTTAATACTCTTCAGTAGTTAACTATTTTTTTTTAAATCTAAGTATTTAAAAGTAAGAGAACTGTACTGAATTAATAGTTGTATTCTTATAATAAATTATTAATTTTAAGAAGTTGTTAAGAGCATATATATACTAACAAACTTAATTAAATCATAATTTAAAATTAGAAAAATCTAAGATATGATGGAAAAAACAAATGTAACATTAAATAATTAAAACGGCACTAAGATCTAAGTAAAATTATTATATAATTATATTTATACATGGCTTTTAGTGCATAGTATTGTTAACATTTGTAAATAAATTATAATATTGTCTACATAGTGTACAACGCAGTTTATTTTTGAAAACCCTTGATAACTAAAAAAAAAATAATTTGTAAACTGAATGAGATTGTTAGGTTTCCCAACAGCTCGATATCTTTAATGTATTATCTATTTGAGTGTTGTATATTTGTATACATGAGTACATAACAGATTTCTAAACAAGTTTTATAGTTAAATTTTCAGCCAGTATTATTTGTATGACACTGGTAAAATGTGAAAAATACTGAAACAATTTGTGGGAAAAAACATTTGTTCGACAATTATTACTTATTGCATTTAGCTAATATTTTTAATATTGTTAATTTTAGTATCAAAAATAATAAATAGTACCTAGTAACATATTTTGTAATGTATTATTTACTTGGTAATTTTTTCTTCTCTGCCCATAATGAATGGTACCCCAATATTTTGTTTGAGCTGTAACGCTAAACCCAAACGTACAGATTCCACAATAGCCCCAGTACCACCTTCTTCTCGCAATTCTGTATCCTAGAATTGGTATACATATATCTTAGAGAGGCATATACACCATAGGTAGACAACTGGGTATTTTTTTTTTTTTTTTTTTGAGAGGGTAGGCTAGCATTATATAAAGTAAAGTGGCCTGCTCCTTGACTACTATTTACACATTCCACTGATATACATCCAATACAATCTGGGGAGGAGGCCTTAAAATTGTCTAGTGGGCCAATCCCCCCCCCAGGTGTCTACCTATGTACACACAACCTAACTTAACTATATTTACTTTTAAGTATCTGTGATCTTTTCTTGAGACAAAAAATACTGCACCGCCACCACTGCCATTTGGCACCTTGTTTTTGAACAGTTTTTTTTTGGCCACCAATACACCTGTACAGTCCATAAATCTTTTTATTAAACAACTATATGAATAAAATATGTATTCAAATAGTTTTTCAAACCTGGTGTTTGTATTCCGCCCACAAATTTATGTCCAGAGAAAAATATGGCATCTTTATAAACGGCTTGGTCATTAGCCGGAAACAAAGGGTTCATGTCCAAAACCACGTATGGAGCTATAAAAAAAAAATTCATAAAAAATAAACATTATTACATTAAATACTACTACTAAATTAGGATATGGTGTAGGTTACAATTTACAAACAATATTATCATTTTGTGTACGAATAACGATTCTGAAGATTTCTTATCACCATAAACACTTTAAGTTATAACTTATTATTTAAATAATGTCTATGCTAATTACTTATTTATTGTTATTGACTAATTCATTGTTTAAAAGAAATAACTAGGTATATTGGTTAAGTAATTTTTAAAAACCCATAAACAATTTAATACATGTGTGTTTTAAAAATATAAAATGTAATAATATATAGCTTTGTTGTAACTATAGCCTATAGTTAAATTTTGAAGATGATCTTTTCCAAAAAGTATAAGTAACAATTTACAGTGCAATAATATAATAATAATAATTTTTTTATTGGATGTAAAGGAATTAATATTATTATTGTGTTTACTTTATTTGTATTCATTTGGTCATTATACCTATTGTTCTTTTATTTTGGCCCGTATCCTATTTTGTAATAAATATACTAATATAAGATTAGTTAAAAATTAAAATTATGTGAAATTAAAGGGAACAAGTTAACAAACACAAATTACGATTATTTGAAAAAAATATATTTGCAACAATTATTGCAGAACAGTGTTTTATACTCAATTAATAGTTGATTCACGTCAGAATTATGTGCTATAATATGAAATATTCTCTTTTTTTATTTCAGTTATTGTAAATATTTACACGGTTATAAAATTTAAATAGAAATAGTATAAAAATATAAACATATAAATCACAAGACCTTAAGGCCGTTAGCGGCATCATTCCATTCAGAATCTATAAATATATATTTTTTTAAAAGCCAAATTTACAATGACTATAATCATTATTCATTACCTGCAGATGCGTAATCCCAAAATGCCAATGCACCATACTGGTGTAAAATCAACGTGGTGGCAATATCGTCGGCGAGTATTCCGGTAATATTGGAGGCGGCAGAAAAACACCCAACCACTTGAGCTGCTGGACTAACTGTCTGATACAATCGAAGTTTATTTTCGAGATCGACGAGATCGATAAAACCTTCTTTAGTTTCCGCTATGCGTATGACCTAAGAAGTTAACAAATAATTTTTAAATCCCTTATCACTGATTGATATAATAATTAAAAGTGGAAATAAAATGACCGCAATTATAATTTAGAACTATATTAAATTTTAAACAATTATTAAATAGTGGAATAATAATAATAGGTAATAAGTAAATTGTTTTCTTTGGCGAATTTTTAGGGTGTTATGATGACATTATATTCTAAGCCAATATATTCTAATATTTCTTTTATGTTAATTTTTTTTTATTTAACTATATATATTTTGACATCTAAATTACGATTCGTATACAGGAAACATTTTCGAAGGAAACAAGACAACAGCTCTAATCAATCGAAAAACAGACATTTTGGCGTGCAATCAAATATCATAATACATATTTTACACGATTGAAATAGCGCCAAGTCGTAATCTTTATTATTTGACAACGACTGGAGCAACAAGTATAATAAGAAACATGTTGTTTTAGACACGACCGTCAAGGCGCAAACTGAAGAAACAAAATATTATTCTTAACCAAGGTTATATATTTTATTTCATTACCAAATACCGGAGTTGTCCTCATAATAAAATAGCTTCTATTATGACGAAATGAACTATTATATACCACTACTAAACGCCTATTACACTCCACAGAGTGATTCCTCTAAAGCAAATTGGCCATACACTTGATTTACATTAAAATAATCACTTAGACTCAGTGTTTGGCAAGTTCCTTAAAAAAAGGAATTCGTTCCGTTCCTCGTTCTTTTTAAAAAAAAAGGAATTCGTTCCGTTCCTTGTTCCTTAAAAAAAAAGAATTCGTTCCTTTGTCGTTTCTTTGGAAAATGAACGAGTTCCTTTTTTAGTTCCAAATAAAATAAAAATTCTTACTTAATCATTAATGTTTTTTTTTCATATGCATAATTCTTTAGTTTTTAATTCTAATATAATATACAAGTACGTTCATATTTTATAATTCTATTTTGAGGTTTTCTTTAAAATTAAATTGTTGGCCAACGCATATCGATTGTATAAGGTCGATAGTCGATAACGATCACTAATTAGCAAAATACATTAAACACTTTAAAAAAAATATATCTTAATTTCAATTATTTACATACTTATCTGTATAAATTATTGGAACTAGAAAGGAACGAACAATTTTGTTATTTTTCCTTGAAAAAAAGAACTAGTTCATTTTCTCGTTCTTTTTTTATAAAAAGGAATTCGTTCATCGTGCCGTTCCTTAAAAAGGAATTCGTTCCAGGAATCCGTTCCTTTTGGAACTCGTTCCTTCCAAACACTGCTTAGACTATATTATTCTTTATGACCGCAATATCAGATATCTAATTATCTATAGATGTACATCGAAACCTTCGTCAACGAAATCAGGACATATTATTTATATTGTATATAGTACGTGTTTTCACGGTTGTCGAAATCGAATTAAAATTCAGCGAGTAAAATACGCGGTATAGAGATGAAACAATTTATGGCATAAGACAAACAATATTATTACTTCCGTATATATCATCGGATATAATATTATTATTATCATATATAATAAATGATATTATATACAAAGATTGAAAGATACGCCAGACCGAGCAGGCTGCTATTCCGAGTACTAACCGTAGCACCGATCTCTCTCCAAGGCAATAAATTCGAATGGTGTTCATAAGGACCGACCAGGACTATTGGTTTGATTTCGTCAGAAGCGAAGTCCATCGCGTGTATTAACTTGTGAACGGCGCCGGTACATCCACTTCCGACGAATATAACCGCGTCGTCTTCTGAAGCATGGACAGCATTACGGACAATATCTCGGGCTTCGTGTCTATGAAAAAAAAATAATGATAACGTTTTAAATTTAGCTTAAATAATGATTGTTTACCCAATAAGAAACACCTTTAGGGAATTTAATATTATTATCGAAAAACCAAAAAATACCATTGTCATATTATAATCCGTAAACAAATTGTTTACTGAACGCTATACAGACATGCAAATATGCAATATAATATACAGAGGGTGTATTCCTTTTATATTTAATGGAATCGAACAGATATATTATGATACTCAGTGTCAATTATTATAATGGACATATTTTTACCTGTATAGAGTAGACTGAAGCGAAGTGACGTTCGTTGTCGTATGCGTGTTACCATAGACGGGTAATACTTCTTTAAGTATGTAGTCTTCAATAAATTGCAGCGATTTCCCAGAAGCTGCGTAGTCACAATACACAACTAAATAAACAGACAAACAAACATAACATATTTAGTAATATTATGTTTACACAGAATGTCTACTCATGTCATTTAAGACGATGAGCGCCTTTGCAGAACACATAATTCAATAGAGCGTATACGTCGTAGAAGTATATTTGCGTTGGGTATAAATTGTATAAAAAATTGTGGAAATTATAAATACGATGTACCTAAACAGAGTAGTTTAATAAAAATGTATTTATTATAGCTGTAACAGTTGTATAATGTAACTTTAGTACCTATGTTTGCCGTTTAGCATAATTATATAAGTAATAATTTTAACCTTCAAACATCGGTATAGTTTATAGTTTATAGTTTATACGAGTATAATAAAGTAAATAAAAAATATATTGGGTAAATTATTTAGTTTTACAATATTATTTTGTTAACCAAAAATATAATACTTTATACGCATTACGATAACAAAATAACTAAATTGTATGAAACTATTTCATTACAAAAAATATTATCATATTATGATACGAACTAAACATAAGGTAAAAGGTAAATTAACTTTGAATGAACTACTATTGTATAAATGGTTAGATTTGATGAATACATTCAATTTGTTTGTGAAAATGAAACTAATTGCATAACAAATTTAATCATATCATTCATATCATTTATATAATGTATTGTGCAGTTTTCCTTGCCAACTAAAAACTTTTTTGGTACGTAACTTTATGGTTACAAGTTAAAACTAAATATTAAAAAAATCGTAAAATAATCATACACATCAAAAATAGTAAATATACATAACTAAAAAAAATTGAGATATCTTTTAAAAAGTGGGGAAAATCAAAAAAATATAGAGACCTTGCTCTGCAGTATACTTGATTTTGTGAGTAGGTCAAATTAATGAATGTGTTAAGATTGAAATTAATGATAAATCATTGTACACGAAAGAACAACTATGAGCGAAGGAGACGGGTGGGGGATCAGCATAATATATTTAAAAGGATAATTATTGTAATGAATTTATGTTATTAGTGTATAATTTAATACATTTTTCTAATACAGAAAGTTGATTTAATTTAAAATGTTTGCCAAAATATGACACATACCGACGTATACCGTAGAATAAGTTAAATGAGGTGTTCTTGTTGTAAATATATATATATCAGATACATATATACGAGTAGATAGCAGGAAACGTGTATTTAGAATACTTAATCGTGTATAGAAAATGATTGATAGTAATATGCAAAATGTCGAAAATATTAGTCCCTACAATATTTTTTTTTTAAATTATATACCTAAACAACTCAAATAGTATTTCAGGAATAATGTAAAAGCTTTTTGAGGTGTGTTTTTGATTTTTTTGAACTGCAGTAATAATAGATGTACCTATCAGAATAACTTACGACAAATCTAAGAATCTTAAATTTTCAAGTTTTTTGACTAACTGAGAAACAATAAAAAAAACTAATAAAATCATAAAAGTAACATTGAAACATTTCAAACATCTATAAAAATATCAAGTAGAACAAAAAACAATTTAAATAAATAATAATATTTAATACATTTTATCTATAAGGTTTATGAACTACATAAATAAACCAAATAGATTTTGGAAAACAAGTGTTGCGTTGATATTCACAATTTATTATTAAGATAAGTATTTGAAATTTCCTTATTTTTCAGACCCTCAAGAATATGAATTAATTCAAATTTGCTAAAAAAAAAAACAGTCAAATTTGAAAATTGAAGTAAAATATTTGCTCCAAAACGTGATGATAAACAAAAAAAATAAACACACATTGTTGTCAAGCCAAACGTCATACGCCTCGCTTCACTCATAATCTAAAAGGGATTATCTAAACACATTATACGTTATTATTATAGCTTATCTTGCGGTTCTCGCGCTACTGCAATATTTCATTGATAGAATACAACAAATGTTCACTCCTATTTTTCCTTACCCACCAAATCATAAGAACGGAACCATGTAATAAATACTTTTTACCGGCACATAAAAGAGTGACCTATTGTAAATTAATATTATACTTATTATAAATTGACTGAATTAAACACCCTTTTCTGATTCGTGTACATATTATATTATGTATGGTATCCACTTGACGGACAATTCTAACTTTAATCACATTAAAAATTTCAGAAAAATGAACCCGAAACCTAGGCATTATAGACATTGAACGCGTGCAAACCAGTTTTAATTATAATGTTTAATCATGAATTCACGAAAATACTTTTAATAAAAATAAATAAAAATTATTTTCGCATATCTATTTAATGATACACGCTGACCAGTAAACTATAAACGGAATAAACAGAAAATTCAATTATAACATAGACACCACATGTTTTTAAAATTTACGTACAAACGTTTTGGAATCCGTCAAAATGCTGTTAAAAATTAATAAATTCCGTCATCCCGATCATCTATTGAACCGTTTCCGTTTAGTTCCAATCTAGCATTCTGACTCCTGTTTTAAAGTATAGATGTATAATAATATGCCGGGTTGTATAAAAAGATTGATTCAATGGTTCACTAAAATTTAATGTACGAACCACGGGCCACTAAATAATGTTTAAGAAGACGCTACCCATGCATGCGTTGTCTCCATCTTACAGGCGTAAAAATATCCAATGACTTCAGAAGAACCAATTTTGTGTTGTTATAGAGCTGAATTGACGACATATAGGTGGGGACATTGTTTGTGCTTAGGCGACGGGTTTTTTCGATATTTTATTTTTTAAGAAATTAAGAATAAGAATACCTTAATTCAAAATTAAGAATACCTACTTATATTTCAGACCTAATATAATATAATAAGATATTATCTTGCTTGAAAATTAAAATATCGAAAAGATTATATAATATTAAAATATATCTAAGTCATGGACATATAATGAATAATTAAGCATGCTTATGATAATTTTATTTAATCAATTGATGTCATTACATTATTATTTTAATGAAAAATAGATTTTCATTTATTTTCAATTACAAAAATACTATTTTTATATTATGATGCAAGATTTTTGAGATTTCTGACGATGCTAGAATATGAAAATCTCATAAATCGTGTGACATGCCAAATTACCAAAATGGAGGTTTTTGGGAACGACAATAACTTCTTGAGAGGTATTTACTACCTATTTCAGTATTGCAGCCATATGTTTTAAATTAAATAAGATTGTGTCCTCCATAGTTCCATCGAACATGTATTAGATAAAATGTAAATGCAATGTAATTGGATTGAATGGAATTTAATGCGAATACCTAGGTACATATTATAATATTTGTTGATGAAACAAATAGCCAAATTATTCATTAATGATATTGTTGTAAAGGTTTTTTTTTTAATTTTCACTTACAAAGTGCATGGAAACATCAAAAGAGTAAATAATTAAAGGGAGTCAAGGATTTCAATTAAGGATAATAAACTGCGTATTATATCGTGTATATTTATTATTTTTACTAATGAAATATTATATTTTAGTACATTATATTTTTATGATTTTACGAAATATGATAAACTATAGGTATATGGTATATGTTATAAAATATAGACAGGTATTTCATTTTTATTCCGTGATGTGCATAATTTGTGGCATTGTTTCTTATGCTACAGTAGAACAGTATATAGGTATACCTACCTATACCATGCCACCATTACCATAGTTTTTTTCCCAAACTTTTATTTTTAGTTATATAATTTATTAGGTACTTTATTAGCGTTAAAAACCAATGCCCAAATATAAATACTTAATAGGTCATAATATGTATAGGTAACGAATACATTTTTATTATTCATTAGTCATTACTTTATTGTTAATAAAAGTACAACTATTAACTAAGATAAACATACAAAAGGAGCCATATCCTCACAAGAATACAAGATTACATTAAAGGTATTTACTATTTAATGTTTTGAAAAATGTTCACATCTATCGTCACCAATAGAATATAATGGTAAAAACCTATACCTAAATCTAGAATATATTATCTAAAATACCGGCCATATTATTTTAAAACTTAAATCGCAACCTTGGCGATATTTAAATATGTAGGTACGTTGATTTAAAAAGATATTAGGCACAAAATATAAAGTATAAATTAATTCTAAAAAAAAATCATAACCTGTCATTTTGAAAATATAGATTATGTTTTAATACCAATGTAATATAAATAAAATTGAGAAAATTCATCTAAATGATTTTGTTTTAAGCTACTATACATATACATGTGGTACATTAAATCAAAAAACGAGTGTACCTATATATTACATAATATAATACATATACATAATACATATAATTACCCTATAAATTGTTTAATTGATTCCTTAATATCGCATTTTTATACTTTAATAGATATAAATTACGTATTAATTAAAAGTGGTCATCGATCTTTTTTATGGTTCTAATCGGCCGACTGATAATAAAAATAAAATAATACGACATTCTCTACAATGTTTCTTATTAAGATTGACAATCGCTTACGCACAATCATTTCTGAAAAAAGATTCTACGCAATTCACAACACAATTTTTTCTTCGAATGTTTAAAAAAACATTCCAGTTGAATTATTTTAATGTTATCATAAACCTTAAGTTTTCAGTTTCCTCTGTTGTATCTACACAGGACGTTATATTATAACTGCGCAATTCCCAACGATTCTCCTGCAGTACACCAGCAGCTGCGTATACCTTTACGAGGTTAAAATACACAAGTTATTATATGACATAATACAATTTTACCGAAACACGTAAAACAAAATTTGGATTTGACTATTTGAGGTTTTGTAAATATCTAGAACAAGAGTTTTTATATTTTGAAAGTAAAAATGATAAGCTTCTAGTATTCATATAAAAAAATGTTAGACCCCCCTCCACCCAGACATTTGTTTTCTGTTACGGTCTTACAATATTACTTATTAGAATTAGAATATTATATAATACAAAAACAGTAGTTTTTATATGTAAAATACATAAATGAATGCATAATATTGTTCAATTGATAATTCAACCAAACTGACTATCTATTGATTAATATCAATTTATTTACACCGTTATTATTGGAAAATACTTCAAGACAATTTTAATACGATTTTTTTTCAATTAAATATCCAGTAGGTGCATTAAAAACATTAAAACAGGAATGATTATTTATAGATAAAAATCTTTAAATTTATAAAAAAATAGATAGATAGTGTTTTTTTATTTATAATAAACTAATAAACTTATACCCATATAATTTTTTTTTAATAACTATGAATTATGATATAAATATATTCAATATTATTTTAATTTCCCTTCAATACCTATATACATATTTTGAAATTAAATTTATTTAAGTATCTGGTAAATAGATAAATAATAATAAATTATAATACACATTAAAGTAAAACGGAAATATATCTTTATATAGGTGTGTATATATATAAACACATATAAATATTTATGTATAAATAAATCTGAAAATGGCGTAAAGAGGTTATACAATTAAATGGTATTATTATTATTATAATTTTTTGTGTAAAAACATTAAATAATTAAATTGTTTGTAAGACTACAATTTTATGATTTGAAGTACGTTATTTAAACTATCATAGAACCTACTTTGATGTATTTTTAAATACTATTACTGAAAAATTGATTACCTAATATAATTTTTAATTGTTTAAGCTCTTAAGTAAATTTCAATAACACAAGAAAATAGTTTATAGTTATTAAGAATATCATACTAAATGTATTACCAATTTATTATACTATATAATATAATACAAAATAAAGGTAAGTACCGCCCACTAGTACATACAATATACATATTATTATAATCTTACTACTTAGACATATATGTCATTATAGGTAAGTGCCTACATAAATGAATAACCGACATTGTCATGAAAAAAATTCATTGAAATAATTTAGTTTTCAGAAACAGTAGAATTACATTATAATACAAAGGTTTATATTTTTCGCATAACTTAATTTTTTTTTAATATTAGTATGCGCATCTTATACGTTACAAATTTTAAATACATACATTTAAATGGTTACTAAAAGAGATAAAATTCTAAGCGCATTTTTATAGGTATACGTAGATAATTGCAGTGTATTATCACCGAATAGATTAAATAGATTTAATCTATTATATGGTATTATACTATACTAAACAAAGTTTAATTTAGTTACGTATCGTATGATAATAATTTGCTCACCTAGTTCAAATATTAAAAATAAAATATTAAAGGAAATACGATTTAGGTACTCAACGTTTAAATCTAGAACTAAACATGAAAAACAAATAGCATAAATTGAATTTTAAGTATTCACTGATGTATTGGAAAATTTTGCACTGAGTGTTAAAACAGGCTGCACAGATTTTGGAAGAAATTATATTTTTTATTCAATAAAATAAATAATACACATATAATTCTAAAGTAATATATTTCTCGATCAGAACGAAACATTTATGTTGTATTTTTAATTTTTATTTCATAGTTTATACGAATGTTTTATAAATAATTAAATCCATAAAATCCGTATTCAGGTACTATTTAGTTAACAATAATTATACACATTTTAATTAGGCACCTACTTGGAAAAATTATAAAAAATATTACTGTAAGCTCATCTGACATATTTCATTATAGTCATTACACAGAATAGTATTATTACCCATTTATTAATAATTATAGTAACAAAATAATATACGTATAAATACAAAAAATTACGTAATTATAATTAACACTGACCTAATGTATTATATTCTATATTTAGCGCTCTGAAGTCTGAAAAATAAAGTCTTAAGGTGAAGAGCAATATTAAATATATTAAGTACATTTGTATGCTTCATTTTGAGATTAAAAAAACTATTAAGTGTACCTACACAAACAACAAGAAATTAAACTTGGAGATTAATCAATTTTATCAATATTATAGATAATAAACAATAATTAAGAAGAAAATTGTTGTTTTAAAAATACCTAAATGTTATGTTTCATAATTTGAATTAGCTTACATAATAAATATTAATCCGAACAATAAAATAATAGGGGTACAATATACCCAGTACATAAAAAAATAATGAGGTTCATAATTCAACTTGTTTTTAAGTGACTGAAGTGACACTGTCTTGATAATATATTCTATAACCGAGTGTCCGATTTTAAACAACGTCCTATACTCCTATACCATAGTTTACTGTTTAGTGGCTATAAATTATTATCATAGTGCAATTTTACTTATCATCTATAATATTATGCATAACGAATTTCTCAATAGACCTTGATTAGCAAAAACAGAGTAAACAGCTTAATCAACAGTCGACCTTTACCTTAAAAACAAAAAATGTCTCCATGCTATATAGGTATATCTTAATAAACCTACCTAAGTAAAATAAAATTATTTTAAGTCTAAGCTACTGGTCGAGATGTGAATGTAAATCGTTATATCAAATGATACGTTAAAAACAAATAATTTATGTTGAATATCAAAAATATTTGTAAGTTGCATATGCTGTAATATGCTATTTTAAGTAAGCCTATGTCAATATTATTTTACTGATATAAAATTGAAATGACAAATAAATCGTTTTAATAAAGGTTTTTGGCTTCTGCCCTTGAACCAACTTATACATTTATTAATTAACACGGAAAGACCGATAGTCTATTCATTAGCAATACAACATATTATTTGTCATAACTCATAATAATATTTACTGATGTTATTAAATATATCAAATTTGTAAAAATAACTAATTCTATTATTTGCGTGACTATACAGCCCTATGCTTTTCTTATTTATATATTTTATATAAATTGAAAACGCATACAAATTATAAAATAACTAATTTGATCAAACGTAGGCAAATCAAATTAATGACAAATCGATTTTAAATTATTTTTATTTATTATTATTGATTGATAACTCCAAAATGTAATAACACATATTTTTTTTAGTAATTACTAATTATAATAAATCACGAACATATATTTTATTCATAAAGCTAAATTAGTACAAGTATATTGTGTGTACTTATATTTAATATTTTTTACATATCGTCTATAATTAGTATTTAATTATTGAAAATCCGTATTTTATACAAAACTGAAAAATGCTATTTACCGCGGAATAATATCCTACAATTCCCCACGTATTTGTTATAAAGGTCAGGTATGATAACATGTAGTAGAACCTTGCGTATGATCATCCCACACTTAAATCGTTATGCTAACACATAAATTCGTTCTAATAGTTTGAAAAAACGTCAATAATACTATTTTCATGTCCCAGAAAAATAAATTTCTCCGATAAAGAAGTAGTTGTTCGCTGTAAACACATAAATTCGCACGTATCTACGAACATTGTTTGGAATATTTAAAGTAACCGTGTTAACTTTAATAACATTAGGCGCACTACGATTAACTGAATAATATATTATGAACAACCGATTAAATTCTAATACCGTCGTTACTAAAATAATACGAATTAAGATATTTGAATAAGACATTTTTTAATATTAGAAATTAGTGTTAAAGAAAATGTAGGTATATGTATTATATGTGTCTATATTAATAAGTAATAACCATTAGTTATGCCCATAAGAAGAACTAATTTATTGAATATTTTTTTTTTATAATCAAAAATATGAGGAAATATATATATTATTTAAGAACAACAATAATATATTATAAATTGTATTTAGACTAGAGCTCACAAATCAAAAATTAACTTTTTTCGAGAGGAACAAGGATACTAAGGTTAACTAGGTATACCTAATAAATAAATAAATAAATAAATATAGGTATATTATATATATTTCAAAACATTGTTACTAAAAATAAAAGTGTCTTATGAATTGTCATTATATTAATTGTTTTTATAATGACGTATTGATTACAAATTAAAAATAAAAATATGTGAATACTAAATGATCAACTAAATAAAAAAAATAATTTGATTCAAGTTTTTTAAGCCTTTAAATTTGTTAAAACCTCTGCGTAAATATTACCATAAGTTCCTGAAACATATAGAAGAAATCCTAACAAATGTTTGTTGTGCTATAGGCATAATATACAGTAATTTTATAAATATTATAGGTACCTATATCGTCTGGCATAATTTTCCGATTAATAAAATTTCTCTTTGAAAATTATATTATTAAAATGTATAAAGTGGGTGCTAAGTTATTTATAAAACAAAATAAAAATGGAACAACCAATATAATATTTTAATAAAAAATGTTATGATAGTTTGACCCCAAATAATAATTTTTTTAGCTAACTATATGAGCGTAAAAATTTTAAAAAAAGTATCCCCAGTAAAAAAAAATTATGTTAGTATTTGTGTTACGTACATTTTTAAGATTCTTAATTTTGTGCTACGGAGTTTGATAAGGTTAGATTATGTGTCACCGAGTGCTTACGTGTTCTCATATTCATAGGTACCAGTTCGCCTACTATAAAACCTTTTTATGGACCTCCTAACTAAACTTTACAACGTAGGTATACTATATTCACTGCATAATTTTTATGGAAATTAAAAATTTGACTTAAGACATTTGGATAAATAAGCCCTATATATTGGTCACATTTTTTAAGTACCTATAAATAAGTATACTTTATTAGTTTGGATAAACAAAACATACTTAAAATTACAATAAACATGATTTATTCAATACAGATTACAGAATTCATTTTCAATATCTTATTTAAAAAATATTAGTTATAATAAAACAATTTACAGTAGCTAAGGCCTAGATACAGTGAGATTTATCATAATTATACTTCATCTGAAACACGGATAAAAAGTTGTGATGGATAGCTAACGGGATCAACATAGTAATTAATAATTAGTTAATTCTATTGGTAGATGATAACATTTTTCGTGTACATTTTATAAGTTATCACAGATCTGGTGTTATCTTATGATTTCATACGTATGTATTATAGTTACCAATGTCAATATAATTTTCAAATAATAATAAAATATAATTATTACTTATTATCACATATTATAATAAACAGATTATATTATATTTTATATAATCTGTGATATTATTATTATTATTACCTCGTATTATTTGAATTTATTTTATTATCGGTTAATCTACATATTATATTGTAATTGTTTACGGTATCGTCGGAGAAACTGTATATTATAATTTATAACAAAAAAATATTTGGAAAAAACATATAGAATAGTAGGTGCAAACACAATAAATATCAAAGTCTACATCATAGTCACATATTAATATTATGTTGCAAATACGGGTTGATCAGAAATTCGCTCAGAAATACAATGTCATGTGACCTAAATAGAAAGGATACCATAATATGATTCTTAAAAATCACCACTATTTTTTTACACGGTTTTTTAATCAGCCCGTATATTAAAATAATATAACCAGTCACCCACTCACCCCACACGTCCACACCCATACAATGGTTCATATTATATTATACAATATAATTCAAATGATCACACTAACCACCTACCTACAATATTTATTATATTATTAAACTATTGGCGATTAAATAGTTTTTATACAGTTAAACACGTGTATTAAATATACATTTTTTTCTGCGTCTTTCTAATGGTAAAACGAACGAGAAAACACTATTGGCCACTGAATATGCGGAGGCGGTCCCAGGATCAACAATTAAGACACTTTAAAAAAAACGGGAATTTTCAGGCAAAACCAGTATTTGACAAAATCGATTTGTATTTTTGTTGTAACTAAATTGGTGATTCTTGAAATTGTATTTTCTTTACATGATAATATTTTCAAATCAATTTTTTTTTACTCTTTTAAACTATTTATTGTAATTGGTAAGTTATAGTAAGAAGATACTGAACTATTAAATTCTATTGTTTTCTGGCAATATGTGGTGGTGACAACGGAGTGCTGAAACTCTGAAAGCAAACGTTTAAGTGCATAAATAAATGTTGCTATTTCAATTAGTTCTATTTTTATATAGCCGGTATATTATACTATTATAGGTAGATTAAACTACTTTATATAATATTAATATTTTAATGATTTTTCTAAAACTATAGTTATGAAGTAATAAAAATATCAAGCCTTAAGAGTTTAACAAACAGAGCAGGGGCTATCTGCTGGGCACATCACTGTGAATATGCGTTGTGGTTTAGAATGTATATACGACACCTCTAGCATTAAATATTAGCCCATTATAATGTAAATTAATTAATTCTAATATGAAATCATTCATCTGAATTGATACATCTGTTTAATACAAATATTACTCTATAGTCTGTGTTATGCAGATTATTTAAAAATTTAAGAATAAATAATTCAACATACCTATTGACACAATGTATACGCTAATAACAGGAAATTAATTGTTTATTTTAACATTATGTTCATGATTGTAATAACTTGCCAAATTCTTAACTAGTAAAAAGTTAATAAAGAATTATTAAAGATATTTAATAGGTAGTTATTTTTAAATACGGACATATGGTACCTATTGCATTTTTATGATTTTAGTATAAAATATTATATCATATTTAAACAATTTAGAATTTGCTTTTTTTTAGTTAACACTAATATAACATATACAATACACTTACTTATTTACAAATTGAAAGTGTATTTAGTAAATAGGTAAGAGGTTTAGAGTTAATTTATAAATTATACAGTAGGTATTCACATTTTCACTGGGTAAATCAAAAGCTTAAATTCAATTTTACATTAATTTAAAAATTCAGAGTCAACCATTTTAATAAATATCTATTTTATGAAATATACCATGAATTAGTACTTAGAAGGAATTCCTAGGTAATACTTAATTCATGATAAAATTTTAATAGAAACCAGACCTACCTTTTATTTGTATTGTATTTAAACTTGATTATTAGTAACAGGGCTTAGTCAATATAAAAATTATATACCATTTTTATAATTTTAATTCTAACTAACTATCAATATCATTTAAAAAATTTACACTATAGGTAATAGGTATATTTGTAGCTATAAATAGTTTGATATCAGCATCAATTTAAAGATTACAAGCAATACATTAGTATGAAACTATTATGCCTCTTTATGTACTTAATATATTTTGTTTCGAATACTTAAATCCAGATTTTTTAAAAAATTGAATATTTTTAAAACCCTCTGAAATAAAATAAAATATCCGATATATTTTAGATGTAAATAAATTATTATTAAACAAAATAAATAAAAATATTGATCAATATAAGCAGTAATTTAAACTCATCGACAAAAAAACTAGTTTTAAAATAAAATAAAACTGGGTATTATAATAATGTAAATTGTTTTTATAATATGTTCACACAATTAACTGGTTTAAAAAAAATACATTTTTAAAAACTAAAAAAAAAACAAATGAAGAGTGATCCATTGATTTAAAAGCAAATAATTTTATAAAACTGTAAAACGTTAGATTAATTCTAATTAAATAATCAAAATAATTTGATATCGAAAATGGTTTTAAAAATTTAAAAATCTAAGCTAAGAAAAATACATACATTTTTTAATAATTCAAAAATGTATTTGTTCAAATCTGTTATTTGATAACTAAATTAATTGTTTCAACTAAATTATTAGAAACCAGATGTTAATGTTAAATTTGTGATAGTGTACCTTTTTTGTACCTAATGTTGTCTATTACAAAAACTAAATTACACAAATTGTCGATAGATTGGAAATTAGAATTATTTGTTATACATATCAAAATATCTCTCTATTTTTTTTTTTAAGTTATATAATTTTAAATGAAACATTAAGCAATAAAGCAATAAAACTGCAGACATTTTAACAATTAGTTGCTCATTAAATGAACCTGTTTACCTGTTTTTTTTTGTTTTTCTCCAATAAATGTATTTAAAATATCACTAATATTTTTTTCATTTTGGTAAAACTATGAACATACTATTTAGTATTTTTACTGTATGGTTTATCAATTAGGTTACATTGTGTTTAAATATCATTATATGTTGAGCTATTTGCTCAGGTTATAGCTTATAGACAGGGTTTATAGAACTGTAATAACTTACCATGGCTCGATAATACCTAATTAAATAAATAATAAAATAATAATAATTTATGCATTGTCAAAGTCATTTCCGGTTATATTATGCAATAATTTGAGCACAATTATGTTTGGATAGCAAAAAATAAATATAATAATTGTTAATTTTAATACTAAATGCTTTGCTTAGTAGGTATTTAAAAATAGAAGTCAAACTTAAAATCTATAATAACTGGAAATAATTTTCATAATATAGGTAATCAGAGTTAATATAAACTGAGACAGCAGATGTAAGAAATAAAAATAGACATATAAACACATAGTGAAATGGCCACTCAGTGTAGTTAAACTACAAATTATTACCATATTAAGTAGGTATATTTTTTTAGTTGGAAAATGTCCGTAATATTTATTCTATTTCTATCGATATATGAACTATATGTAGTATAAAACGTGCTACCTATGCCACTTTAATTTATAAGTAGGTACCTCAGCAGGAACCTATTTACTGTTAATTAAACCACTTGTTAGTTGTTATTAGTTATGATGATTATAAAAAAAAATCATTTAAATAGGTAAAAAGTAAAAATACAATTTTAAATTGTTATTATGGTAAAGTTTGTTTATATTATATTGAGCACTTACGACTAAGATATTATATCTTAATCCATTGTATTGAGTTATTTACATTTAATTAATATTTATATAACTCATAACTTCTTATATTAAATAGGTAATTTATAGGTAATCCTACATATTTTGAGATTCATTACAATTTATTTATAGAATAATCAACATTGTGCCTATTTATGTTCATTATATATAATAATCACACAAATCTGGCTATTTATTTTATTATCGGCTTATTACCTATATTATATTGTTTGTCATTTTTTTGTGGAATTACATTTTAAACACAATATCTAGACATCTAGAACCTAATACTTACAGATTGCGAGCAAAAAGATGAATATAATATGTCTTACAATATTTATTTTATGTGCCTAGTGGAGTATGGATAATTTATTTTAATCATACAATAAGTACCTAGGTATCTATAATTTTGAATTTTACTATATTATTTTATAGTGGGAGTTACCCCAGAAGTCAGGTCATCTAGTTTTTGTAAAACAAAATTAATGTTATAAGTTATTAAAAAGAAGATTGTTATTAAGGGGCATAAAACATAAAGTGTTCACTGTTCAAGAATGACCATGTAGATATAACATAATTTTGTAAGTTGATTGTGAATAATTATAAAACGCAAAAATTATGTCAAAATCTGGTAAAATTCTAGAATGTAATACTAATTGGTTTAATTATATGAATTAAATCATCTTTAGTTTAAACATAAAATTATAAATCATTGTAGTAATTTAACCTTAATTATAAGAAATGACAGTTATGATATTATGACATATTATGGTAGGTATGCTGTATGCCACTAGGTATTTTTATTTTGCATGTATAAAGAAATATTTAAGTATGACGGATGGTTAAAGTGAAATTTAAAATTATACAGTTAGGGCAGTATAAGTTATATATTTAATTCTAGAACAATAAGTTTTATAGGCGGTGCTCATATAGTATGCTACATTCGTAAAATGCAACCTACCCAAAATCTATAGGCATGTAGTATCCTCCTATCTACCAAAATATATTACATCTTATAAATGTTATATTTTGTTTCATTTTATCATGGGAAAGTACCTGTGACTGTTATTAAGATAAACAATATATTATAGCGGTGGTACAATACTATAATAGCTATTTAATTTGTTTAATATGTCTATGCTAATAAGCCATAACTTTTAAAATATATCCACCAAGATCCACAATAACTTACTTTTAGATATAAAAACAACATTACAATTTATATAATGGTATTAAAATACTTGATGATCGTCAAAAATACTTTAATTACATTTTAGTTTAATAAATTGGTATTAATCAATAATCAGTAGGTAAAATACGGTAAACACTTTTAAAGTTTTTCGGTAGTTAGCCTAGGTAGTGGTAGTGATAGATCGTAGACTACACAAGTACCTTATAGGTAAAAATGTTTACAAAATTTAAGATTTTAAATTTTGATGCATTTGATGATAATTTTTTTCAAATATAATATACTTACTATCTGTCTCAAAAGAGAAAAATCAGTCGGCCAACAAATTTTTTTCGGTGCTGCACATCTTTACCAACTACCCGGTTTTAGCGTGATCATGTGGTTCTCGACTTGTCAGTCGCATCATTCACAGTGTGCAAAAAGTGATTGTTCTCTTTTGAGACAGAGTATACATTCAAACTTAAACTTTAAAGTGAAAGATACAAAAAAATGTAATAATATGAAAAAAAATATTTTAAAAAGTAATATGGTATTAAAATATTAAATATAGGTAAATAGGTATTATACAATATTATAATTCCTATAAAATAAACTAATTATTTGTTGATACCTACTTCAAAATTAAAATAAATACCAACCCACTTCCTAAAATACATTTGTGAACATGAACATTAACAATACCTAATAAGGACAACAAATTCAGTATAAGCAATTGTAAAGGTACAATTAATTTTGAGATAAATTTGTGTATTTTTAGATTCTAAATTTCTAGTAAAGTTAAATTTTTAGTACCTATTCTTAAATGTTATTTATCTCTAAAAAGTAGAAAGGAGGTATTTACATTGTCCATTGGATAACATTAGCATATAAATGTGATTTTTAATTATTTTAAGGGAATTCGATACAGTGATTTTCTGTTTTTGTCTAACACATAAGGGGCACAATTTTAGACAGGGTCTTTGCATAGGTCTTTGCCTAACATACTAATTGATCTAATCAAGCAATAAGAATTCTAAAAACAGATTTGGATTTGTCGCAATGTCTCTTTGAAATCGATTTTTCCAATTTTTTATTTTTTATTTTAACTTCTCCAAAAGTTGAAATATGACAATATTTGAACACTTTTTTTAATATGATTTATAATTTTTAGTACTAGGGGATAATATAAAAATATGGGAAAATCAATTTCAAATAAACTTTACGATAAATTCAAATCTGTTTTTAGAATTCTTATCGCTTCATTAGATCAATTGATATGTTTGGCAAAAAACACATCTAAAATATTATGTCGCGCGTGTGTTAAACAAACAGAAAATCACGGTATCGAATCTCCTTAATGAAGTGAATCTTGATGAAGTCTCTCATTGGCAAAAATTATCATTTCTTTTCTATTCTTGCTAACTACCTAATTAGTATAAATAGTAATATTTTAAATATTACCTACTCAATAAACATTTTACTGTCAATTATTAATTTGTACATACCTACCTAATATACCTAGGTAAGTACCTATTTTACTACCCAAATATTAGGTATATGATTATTAAAAATGACCATCAAAAATAGTGATTTTCATTGATTAGGTAAATACTAACATTTAAACAGATTTATTTATTAGACATATTTAGGTATTTCAATAGTTACAATTTATATGAGATAAAATTGAGAATTTTAAACAATCTAAGTAGGTAAAATACAAAATACAAAAATTTAACATTGGTTTTGAAGTTTATTTATATCACCTATATTTGAATAATATTATGTAATTACTTAATATTTAATAAATTAAATGAAATGGGTACATTCCAAAAATTATGGGGAAATAAAGGTTAGGTGTTGATGTAGGTATCTACCATTTAAAATGTTGATTCATGTAAGACAAAAAAGAACATTAATTTGCTCAAGTTGAGCCCAATAAATTACAATAAATATGAATACGATAGGTAATTTACAAGATATTCATATACCCATACGGCAATATAGGCACCTATGTACCTACATACCTATAATTTGATAAACATTCATTCATATTTTATTTAAAAAAAATATATTATGAGAAAAAAGATGAAACTAAAATGAGTTTAATGAGTAAAAATTAGAATTTTAGTGAATTATTGAGAACATTAGAAAGTACATTTTAGGTTATTATCTAAATAGATTAATAAGAATACTTCAAAAGTCCAGGAAGGTGGTTTGATACTCAATATACAATTTAAATTATAAATTAAAAGTTGTTGCCTATTATATACTAAGCTAATTACCTTTTCTTCTTCCGTATGGTCCAGAGAATGTAGAATTCTTGCCAATGACATTTTCATCCACATACTTTAAAAGCTTCACCGGGTCAGCGGCCTTCTGTATTGATTTTGTCACTTTAACATAATCATCGGGCAATGCGTAAAACTTTCTATTGGCAAACTTTTTTGTAGTATTTTTTACAGAATTCATTACTAACAGGTAACAATAATTATTGTGCTAGTGCTAATTTCATGACAGTCACAGTGCTACGGCTAAAATTGCGCACGTGTTTTGTGAGTAAGAAGTAGGTACCTACTGTTCCGATGGACAATTTCAAAAAATAACGAAGAAATTAATTGAATAGGTAGGTACCGAAAAAACGGTCAAAAATAATCGGCAGCAAACGGACGTAAGTATTGAATATCGATAATATAAGCTCCAGCGCCTAAGGTCTACGACTTACGAATAGCCGTAGCGTATAGTGCATACTACAATCGTTGGCGAGTTTCAAATTGCAATGTTATGTTATCTCAACTGTACGTCTGTATCAAGTAAAAAATAATAATAATCAGTGTGACCACGGATCACGTGAATACAATGATATTATCATATTTTAATAATAATGATAGCATGCGATGATAGTATTTTAATCACGAACTACTACGTGTAGTAGTTCGTGATTTTAATGCACCTATTTGCCAAAAGGATTGCATTTCAAAATACCATTATGAAGTTCATTATGAAGTGTGTATTATATTATAAATATTAATATAATAATTAATAATATAGTTTAAAAGTTTCAAGTACCCATGATTTACGAATAATACGTTTAAATTGCAACAAAGTATAAATAAAATCGTTATTCTTCGTTTAGATATTGTTCAAATTAGAAATATCTATAAAAAAAAATATCTTTATATGTTATATAATTTTAAAATTTTTTGATTACAGGATTATCTATTTATGAGAAACCTTGTTTAAAATGTTCATTACTTAGGTATGAAAATTGAACATTTTATAAACTTTTAACCAAAAAATAATTTACAAGTTTTTAATATCTTAATGAATTTTGTCAAAATTTAAACTTTAAATATTTATAAACAATTTATGGGTAAATTTGTAATACATTTTAAAGCTTTTTGACACAAAGCAAAACATTGTAATGGCATTTTTGGAAAAATATTGATAATAATCTAATTTAATATAATTCCTTAAAACTTGAAACTTTCAATTACCAATTACAATAATTCGGTATCGAAATAATTCAAAGTTTTAATGATTGAGAATTGGATTCAGGTAATCAGGCTTATACATTTTATCGTTACTGCTTAATAGTTCTAAGTATCAATAAGAATATTAGATCAAAAATGTTTAGTATATAATAATCTGTACAGTGGTGCACAGAAATTTTATAATAAGTGGGGCTAATGGCTTAAATATTTTTCAGTATACCCAACCCCGCATGTGTAATCACATACGTTTATTCTTTTTGAAAAAAACATTTTATCATAACAGATTATCTATACATAAATTTAGTACATAGCTTATGAAAAAGATGCTAACGGACATATTTTAAAGGGAGTTCAATATAGGCAATAATATAAGTGCGTGCTGATATATTGTTTCTTTAACAGTTGAAAAATATTAAAAATACATAGGCACAATTTTTATTGATGAACATTTAAAGTTCAAATTTAGACAAAATTTATCAAATTTAAAAGTTAAAAATTATTTTGTAGTTAAAAATTTATAAAATTTTCAACTTTTATAGCTAATGATTGGAAATGTATAACAAGATTCCATATAAATAAATTACTCTATTCACAATAATATTATCAAGTATACTTAGTAATAATCATACGCTGACTGACCATCTCCGCTCAGAATCGTATTTCTTATACAATAAAATTAATAAATTATATCATTGAATTCAAATTTAACACCAATCACCATCCATTACACGCTGAACCACTTGTAACCAGGTAACCAGCTACTATACAACAGAACGACATCCACTTAGGTCTTAGTAGTTAGTACCACCTATTAAATTCCTTTATTAACAATAAAATATAAAGTAAGTATAATAAGTAATTTCTGATTCAACGAACATGTAAAGAATGAAAAATATCGCATTTACAATTAGAAAAAGAAAAAATGTAATTTTTGGTATATTAAACTTAATAACAAAATTTTTAACTTTTAAAGTTTTTTTGACCGACTTTTCTTTAATAGTAATCTTTTTTGTAATGGATGTGTTATATTTGAATTTAATGATAAATCATTGCATACCTACGAAAAACGATTCTGACTTAAAACTATACCTATAGTCTAAACTCTAAACGTCTCTCTATACTTCTATCAATTTTTCTATCGAAATATCTATTTTAAATATAATATATTTGGTCAGTATTTTTAATAAAGGAAAACGAATTGTCAATCAAACTGCTGGAACTATTGGTGAAAGTTACGTATGATATAATATTATAATAATAGATAATTTTTGATTATTTCTTTTTTTAACATTGATCACATGGTCACTTGCAATAATTTGATTTTTGAATAATTGTATACATTTTATTAACAATTAGATCGATAAGATGTCCTTTATAAATAAAAAAATTAAATACTTTGAGAGAAAGAACATGAAAAACACGAATCGTATTCAAACAATTATTACAAGATTGTGCCAAATCGTGACAAATAGACGAACAAAATAAACAAGTAACACCATATCACTATATGGTCTATGATATTTTAAGTTTTATAAGATAATTATTATATAAATACATACTACATAGGTACAAAAACAAAGCAATAGTCTGGATTGGTATCTATTCAATTTTCTATTTTCAAAAAAAATGATGCACAATTTATGTGCAATTATTTCACATCACATACAGGTAGGTATATGAATAAATAATTTATTTTTATTTTTCAACTCCCACGTAAAGCATTCCGGAATATTATAATAAAGTACCTAAACTTATGGTAATTCATATTCATATACAGTATAGCCTGTAAGTGGCTGTAACGATGCTCACAATCTCAACCCATATGTGCATATAATATTATATTATACATAGGTTAGATATATAATACCTATATAAATATATTATATTTTGTTTTTAATTTAAAATTTAAAATTTTACAATCTGTTCGTAAATCTAAAAATGAGCAAATGTGATGATGAAGGCGTGAATAATAAAAAAAATTTTATCATTAACACAATGAAAATCTTACCATTGGTTGAACTTCGATATATATACTTAATAATATCTTTGCCGAGCCAAATTCCTTATATATTATAGGTATATACCAATATAATATTATAATAATTAATAATATATTATGGTATAATATAATATATAGTTATTACTTATTACTACAGTAATTTTATATTAAATTATTTAGAATTGCAGAGGATAGACATGTTTTTCTTCAATCATGTTATTTGTAATATTTATCACATGCAACAATTGTTGACAAATATTGAATAAATGAGTTTTGCTGGTAACACAAGAAGGGTATAGGTATTGCGCACAAATTTAGAAAATGGTTTAACGAATTTACACTGATGGCCGATTATGGTGCACTTATATATTTTATAAATTAAACTGTGGTGGCAGGGAAACATTACTACACAACCCCCAAGTTTTTTCGAAATTGGTCATAAACTGTTAATCTTACAAATTCACTAAATCACACTTGCTAAAATTGTTTGCAAATAATTAATATTAAAAAAAAATATTGGTTGGGGCTGGTAAAATTAACTGCATAGAGGTAATTTATGCAAGCATGGGCAATATCGAGTTAAAAAGTTAAAGTTGAGTTGATTTAAATTTTTAACTTAACTTTTTTGAATTTAATTTTCATTAGTTTAATTTTCAACAACTGATTTTTATTGATAAAAACATAATGAATAATGAGTTAATTTTAATCAAATCCAAGTTAAATTAATTCATAAATATTTAAATATTAAATTTAGTACAATTACTATTAATGATCCATATTGCATTAACATATACTTTTTATTATTTTAAACCATATTAAAAAATAAAAATAAACAACTTAACTTAACTTAATAAGTTAATTGTAATTTTTCATATAACTTTTAACTTAACTGAGTTAAAATAAAAATTAGGATTAGAAGGCCATTGCAGATACCTTATGGTTTATGACTTAATGACGTATGAGTTATGACTTGGGGTTTTTTCAATCAAAGATAATATATTAATATTGCTTCATCTATAGTTAGAGAATTATATAATATTTTTAAGTTAAATAACTATGAATTACTAATAAGTAATAATTTTCAACATGTTAACACGTTACACTGCACAGTTGCCCTAATTATAGTAAGCCGATAAATTCATAATATTTTAGTAGAACATGATTAAACACGTTTTCAGCACATTTATTTTAAATCAATCTTGATACTTAGCCATTACACGGTACAACAAGAAGTAGGCTCAACTATAATTTTAGTACGCATTGGTACCTATATTTCATAAAAGCTTTTTTAATAGTTCTAATCGATTGTGGGGACAACAAATTAAACTGTGTATTATTGATGAAAACATCATCAAATTTTTAATGAATAGAAATTTAACACGGCGGTTATCTATTAGAGGTGACGAGGAGTGTACCTTGTAGTTTTTAATAAAATATCGTGGAACTCCAAACTACACACTTGCATATACTATAATATTTTATAATAATATGTTTATATTTTTCAGTGTTTGGTACTACCTATTAGTAGGTCTTATTTTAAAACATAATACTATACATATTTTTAATTTTGCATAATTAACAGTTGTAGTCCACAATACATCTAGAATGCTAGTTACATACTAAACATACCTGTGGTACCTATGTAAAAATGATTTTTGCGAAATTTCTGAGTATTTTATTTTTTTTATGATTGTGCATGGACAATAATTGTGTTATTATAATTATTAAAGTAATACTATAGTAGTTAAAGTATTTTTTTCTTTAAGTTGACGTTGATACAGTTAATAAACTAACCACGCCCGTTTATTAAGGTATTAATATCAAAATATATAATATTATAATATATATGAATGTATTGCTGTAAATATATTTAACTGAAAACAATTAATAATTATAACTTATAAACTATAAAGCTATAAAAGAGAGAAAAATATACGAATATATTTTATAGTTTGTACTTTTTATGTAGGTAACAAATATTATTAATTATACATAACATACACTTTCTTCGATCGACGAATACATATCATATTTACAGCGTGGTGCCATCGATTGCAAATTAATACCGCCTGCTGGCTATTTAATAAGTGGTATAGTGGTGGTGCGAGGGTGAGAGAAAATACGCAATTGATAAAAATTCCTTTGAATTTGAAGTCTTGCGCATAACTGTACTGTACTTGTCGCCTGTCGGTCAGTGGCCACCCAGTGGCGCAAATAGGGACAATTTTTTGATGGAGGGAAAACTGAAAAAGCTTCTAGGTAATTTTTTCAAAATTTAAATATATATCATGTAAGAGAATTTATATTTCTGTATTTTTATCCCAAGTATTGTACGCATAACAAACCTTATTAGTTATTACATAACGAATATATAAATACATTATAATATATACCTAAATATACTATCATACTTAGAAATATTTTCTTGATAAATTGATGCATTTGTTTTATCATAAAAAGCAAGACAAAATAATTTGTTGTTAAATGTACATACAATGAATATTTTATTAATAAATAAATATAAAATGTGAAAACAACTTTTATTGAGGACGCTACACCCGCATGTGTTGTCTCCGCCTTACAAATGTAGGTACCTACAATATGGCAAATTTTACGCTGTAATTTTTAAAATTAAAGTGAATTATTGACCACTTCTGAAATTTAAAGGAAGGTTATTATCTAGAGCATCTCGAAGGCTTTTATTGATAAATAAATAACATTTACTACATTGTTTATATATTTTAAAATTATCATAACTTACTTAAAAATAATAATATCAATAAAATCCTCCGAGATGCGCTAGATTATAATTTTACCTTTAAATTGTATCATGGGTTAAATTCTTCTAATTTTAAAAATAACAGTAAAATGGATTATTGTTAACGTACAATTTACAATGTTATACGTTTGTAAGACTGAGACAACAAATGCCGGTGTGGCGTTCTCTTAAATATTATTTCTTAACATAATAAAAATAATAAATCAAATAAAATAATAAATAATAAATAATACTAATCTATGAATTTTTATATAGCCAGCGCATGTCCATTGAAAAACAATATTAATTTCAACATTTTTAGTTTTCTAAATGGTAATATAATAAGTCAATAAATCTTCATTAATACACATTTTTTGCATTAACTATAAGATTTTCGAAACGAGCCAAATTTAAGATATTCGGTTCGGTTAGTAATAAAGTTTGTCTATTTGTTTAAGCCAAAAAAGTTCAGGTTTAATTCGTTCTCAAAAACAATGGCTTGTAATATAATTACGGCTTGTAGTCCTACATTGTATTAGGTAATATATTATATAATAAATTAATATTAAACTTATGAACGCGGCATTGTATGAAAATCTGCCAAAAAATTGCTACCATTGTTGACTTTAAGTCTTTAACCGTAACATCATTGCATATCTTTTCACTCTTGTTTAAATGTTAGTTTTTTCATCGCTTAGTTAATTCTGTGTGAATGAGAACCATCGTTTCCCTATCCATTATCTATGTTGGCCAAAAATCGTATGTTTAGTGAACATAGGAATGCCATATGACCGTTGGCTGTATCCATTATAATAGGTATATTATGTTTAATATCAATGAATGAATCACCTTGATCTCATACTGTATAATGAAAAAAGTGAAAAACAATATTTTCATAAAATATATCTGCTAGCGCATTGTATTTATATGATAATATGGACTATAGTCTATAGTAGATAATACCTACGTGCCATGTATTATGTCTTAATATATTAATTATTTACACTATTTTTAGTCGGTATTACCGCATCGGCGCACCTAACCAAAACGTTCAAAACAATGTCATTCATTCTACAAATAAAATATTTTATCTATACCTACTGGCTACTTATATAGTTATATACATAGCATACATTCATACTTTTGTTTGTATTAGTTTTACTACATGGTAAGTAAGAAAAATTACAATTTAGTAGAAACGCCTTAAAAATAATTATATAGGCAAATACAACTATACATATTAAATCATTGTCGATTATAAAAATTAATATTTATTATGATATAGGTAGGTACTAACTAATTTTCATTGAAATAAAAAATTAAAATATTTTACAGTACCATAATGCAGTGTGCGCACTTTATTTGTAACAGGTAGTTTTTAAATTTTCTAGTAAGTACCTAATATCTGGAAAAATTGTAAAATACATTTTTTCGGGGGGGGGGGGGGGGGGGGCTGATCAACTTTTACACTTTTACACATTAAATACGTAGTAGCACAGAAAAATAACTGAAAAATTTTATTATTCATAGTAAATTTTTAAATATTTAAAATACAATTTAAGAATTTTGGA